>NC_058405.1:116449286-116540038 GCF_002201575.2 Neomonachus schauinslandi | reverse complement strand
TTTTTTTTTTAAAGATTTTATTTATTTATTTGAGAGAGAATGAGAGACAGAGAGCACGAGAGGGAAGCAGGTCAGAGGGAGAAGCAGACCCCCCGCTGAGCAGGGAGCCCGATGCGGGACTCGATCCCGGGACTCCAGGATCATGACCTGAGCCGAAGGCAGTCGCCTAACCAACTGAGCCACCCAGGCGCCCTGATATGAGGAATTCTTAATCTCAGGAAACAAACTGAGGGTTGCTGGAGTGGTGGGGGTGGGAGGGATGGGGTGGCTGGGTGATAGACATTGGGGAGGGTATGTGCTATGGTGAGCGCTGTGAAGTGTGCAAGACTGTTGAATCAGATCTGCACCTCTGAAGCAAATAACACATTATATGTTAAAAAAAAAAAAAGAAGATAGCAGGAGGGGAAGAATGAAAGGGGGAGAAAAGGAGGGGGAGATGAACCTTAAAAGACTATGGACTCTGAAAAACAAACTGAGGGTTCTAGAGGGGAGAGGGGTGGGAGGATGGGATAGCCTGGTGATGGGTATTAAAGAGGGCACGTTCTGCATGGAGCACTGGGTGTTATATGCAAACAATGAATCATGGAACACTACATCAAAAACTAATGATGTAATGTATGATGATTAACATAATTTAAAAAAAGGCAAAAAAAAAGAATTTACAGTGTCTACTCTTTATAGCTTTCCTATAAACATTATAAACCTAATCTGATTCTTCAATTTTCCTCAGTATATGAACAAAATTTAACTCCCAATTTACAAATGGGTTGGGACCTAGGTTTTAGTTTCAGTCAGAGTGGAAGACTGCAAGATTTTCTCAAAGAAATCTTAAGTCAAAAGCATAGTATTATATTGGACTCAAGGAAGGGGTAAAAGACTGAGAAATGGAAGAAAGAGGGAATAGATTAATTTGACGGTTTTTAGATATATATTCAAACTGCCTCCTTAAGAGAGTTTACTAAGTGTGTGTCATAGGCCTCAGTAGTACTGGGAGGGAGGAAAGGTTGAGAAGACTACAGTTGAGAATGACTTACGAATTACCAAATTTCCTGGCTGCACAAATGTGCAACCAAGATGCCTTTTAGCAAGAAGTAGTTAAGAAATATGTGCATAAGTCTGTTTGTAATCCATACAAAGCCCAGTAATAGACTAACAGCTAAAAGACAAACTCAGAGCAATGAAGTATTAAGAAATACTGTGACAATGTATTTTTTGAAAGATTAACCTTAATTTTTTCTCACTAGTTCCCTTTCCTTTACCCCCTTTTAAATGATAACGGACTGTGTATTCACTGCTCCAGAAGGATGTGAGAAAGAAAAATAGCCCCAGTGTCTCTTTGGTTTTTATGTTGCAAAATGATTAAGGGAACTAGGATAGATACAAGCAAGAGGAGGGTAGACCAACACAAATTATCTTGAATAGACATGAAAGATAATGAGTTGATTGGGATACAGACAAAATGTTTGTGTAGAACAAGGAGAAAGAAAGCGAGGGCTTAATGCACAGGTGAGAAAGATTTCTCCTTGTTTGAAGAAAGTGGTATGTCTGTTTGCCCTTGTGTGTATATATGGAGAAGGGGGGCTAGTACTGCTGGGGCTTCCTGGCAGAGCCATGGAGAGGCCACACAACAGTCCAAAGGGATTATAGCTATATACAGTATCTTGACAGATGGGCCCAGAGCCAGGCCTACAGATGTCTCTCCCCTAAGTGGGGCATAGAAAGAGCAGATGGTGATGTGGCTATAAAAGTACGACATCTGAAAGGCCATTCTGGCCAGAAAGCAAGATGTTTCAGCAGTAACTCACTTGAGCAAATGTTCTGAGGACTAGATTGCACCCCACCCCAATGTCCTCGCACAATGTCAGACTTTAGAACCTTAACCCAACCCAGGACTAGGTAGAGAGAACCTCAGCAGAGACTGAGGTACAACCTTCCTGCCAACAGTGAGATAGGGGACCAAAATAAAAATTATAAGCGTACTTAATGTACAGCCACAACTTAAGGATGGTTATTCTGCCAAATAGCTATTACGTGTTATAATTTAGATAAATACTGCTAAAGGGGAGAAAATAATTGACAAGTTTACACTAAGTTTAATATCGTATAATACATAAAGTCTGCAGAACAAAGACAGTAATTATGAAAAATCAATTATCTGTTTGGGGACTGTTGTGGAATGATGGAAACTTCTAAATATCTAAAAAAAAAAGTGAGAAAGTTACAAAATAACACATTAAAAAAGTAACAAAGTCTGAGGCTCTCTAGAGCCCATCAAGCTTTTCCATTCAGGGTCTTTAACAGAATACCTGTCAAAATTAATACAAGAATATTCTTGAGTTTTCAAAACTGACCACTATTCCACAATCTAAATGTTTGTCTCACTTTGGGCTTTTTTATTTTATATTTACTTTGAACTGATCAACAGTTACACCACTGATAAAAGTCAATTCACAATGAAAGGTCTAAAAAAGTACACTGTAATATCGTGGTCTAAAAGTGCTTATGCTTCAGAAAGTAACTCAATTTGTTTGTGAACAAGCAGAAAAGCCATACTAGGTGGCACCTAGGAATAACTAAATCTGTAACAAGTCCCTTCCTCCAGAATCCTGAAGCTAAAAACTTGACAATTAATGTTATGTAACCCCATTTTACCAAGAGTTAACATAATTTGTAAACAGTACAAAAGCATATAAAAGTTAAAGTCTTCCTACCTCAATTCACCAATTCCACTCCTAAAAGCAATCAAGTAAGTTTGTTGTGCACCTTTTCTAAAAATTATAGTTACCTAGGTAATGTAGGTATATATATATTCCATTTTCCACAAGTGGAATTCTCACCAGAAAAACTGTCCTGTGCTTTACTTTTCTTACATAACAATGTTTGAGACCTTTCATAGCAGTACACATAGCCACAATTCTATTGCATATTTTTATGATTCCACCATTTTTTAAAGACTTATTCATTTGATAGAGGGAGAGAAAATAGGGAGAAAGAATTTAAGACATAGAAAAGATCACTAAAATCTCATAATGTATCTTAGATTTATAAAAGGATCCAATAGACCAATATTTCAAGATTAAATAAGCTTTATTGCATCAAAAACATAACTCAACTTTAGTCTCTGGAAAATGCCCCAAGAAAGAATAAAAGTCACAAAATATCCACTTTTACAAATAGTATTGCTCAAGATAATTGAAAACTGGGTCCAACAGACCTTGCATTATATTGAGCATTAGAGCATGAAGCCAGTTAAGTGACTTTAACTTTGAGTAGTTAAGGATAGGTTCTGAGATCTTGTAATTTCGAAAAAAGAAAATCCGCAGGGTTTTCTTGTTGTTGATTATGTAAGGTTTGGGAACTACTAGACCAGTGGTTCTCATGAACTACAAGCATCAGCATCACTAGAAACTTATTAAAAATGCAGAATTCCTGGGCTCCATCCCACACCTAGTGAATCAGAAACTCTAGAACAGGTGAAGTCTAGTAAAATAAGTTTTAAGTCTTCCAGCTAATTCTAATGCCAGCTAAAGTTTTACTTCATTAGCCTAAGAGACATCCCCCAGATCACCAATTTCTTGAGATTTAGAGCTCCCAATGTGTGCTTCTCATTACTGCTTCTATGTAGTAGGGAGACTGCAATGATTTTTATGACTAATAATTTGGCTGCACAATGGTAATTCTTGCTAATAACCCATACTGTTTCTCCCTTACTATTGTGCCTAAACTATCTTGTGACATAAAAATTCTAATATACATGGTGGTGAATTTTGGTTCAGAAGATAATTTATACGGATGAGTGCCAGGATGGTTGGTAATACCAGGTGAAATAACACATGTAAAAAATTAATAAAGTTCGCATGTTGTAAAGGTTAAAAGTATTATTAATTGCTGAATGTGTTACTTATATTTTTCTAAACTTAAATTTGTGCTTTCTTTAAACAAAGTTTTTCTTATTCAGAGTTAGAGTCATTCATTACAGAAAATAGAGAATAATAAGACCTAAAACCCAGGTAAACTATCTAAAATTTTGGTTGCATCCTTCCAGTCCTTTTGGGCTTTCATTTTTCTCTTCTTTTTTGCCTTAGTCACCATTCTTTAACTAATATGAATAAGCAATACACACAATTTTACAAACCCTGCCACAGAATAGGATAATGTATTTGTGAAATTTTCCATGAAATATTTGAGTTACCCCACTCAGCTTCAGAGAGCACTATATCATATCCTTAATACACAGTGGCCTCAAATTACAACAGTCATACATTCACTGAAAATAGTTCAAGTTCACAGTTTCAGTCATTTTTCACTGTAAGGAAGAAACTGAGTAGTTGTTTTCAACCTGTGCCTTTCTAAGAGAATGGGTCACTTCCCAACACACCCTTTCTCTTGGAAATTTTTACCAAGTCTCTAAGTTCTGTATCATGAAATTATGAAGGTAGAGTCTCACTTATCTCTTGGCAGAGTAAATAACTGATAAACTCTTCAAATGAGTTGGCTTCATCTTTGATTAAACTGAGTAGATATCAATCATCTCTGTAAATGTTCAGAAGCCTGTAAACATCTCAATCATAAAGCAGAACTAGATGGGCAGCTTAAAAACAAAAGCCCTTGACAATGCAAGATGCTAGATATCTGGTCTTATCCACAAGAGGGACTTAGTGTTAACTATTAACTAGTAGATGTCAAACAGTGACAAGTACCAAAAATCAAAAGCTTTTCAGACTGGGCGCCTGGGTGGCTCAGTCATTGAGCGTCTGCCTTCGGCTCAGGCCATGATCCCAGGGTCCTAGGATCGAGCCCCGCATCGAGCCCTGCATCGAGCCCCACATCGGGCTCCCTGCTCCGCGGGAAGCCTGCTTCTCCCTCTCCCACTCCCCCTGCTTGTGTTCCCTCTCTCGCTGTGCCTCTCTCTGTCAAATAAATAAATAAAATCTTTAAAAAAAAAAAAAAAGCTTTTCAGACTGAAGGAACTCCATGAAGTCGATTACAATTCCTATATGGCATACTTACCACATGTATATTAAAAGTACTAGTCCTACATTTAATTTAATGACAATAGTCTTAGATTAAGCATTTTCTGGTAACAGCAAATCCTTCTATTTTTCTTATGTGCTTATTTCAGGTTTGCCTCAAATAAAAGGTCATTTTATCACACCCTGCAGTAAGACTACGAAAAAAAAATGCAAAAATTGGAAATAGAACGAAGTGTGTGAAAAGTCATAAAACTTGGAAAATGTGATAGATACAAAAGTCAATGTACAAAAATGAAACAATTCACATGTTATATATTAGTGCTATCAATTTGGCCTGAGAATAACCTTTAGCAGGAAGGACTAAAATGCAATTTTAAAACTTAAGTTTTATTTATCTCCCTGAAAAACAGGCTTACAGTAGGGGATGGTTTGTAGGACAATTATAAAAGGAAAGCCCTTCCAATGCCACCTAGGGAAGATTTGGGGAGATGAGTTCCAAAACCAGGTGACATTATCTCTCACACCTCCTTGGCTGGTCTACCTCACCAATAAAGATGAACACTGATAGCCTAATCCTATTAGCCATTAGGATCAATTAACTCCCCAAATGCACTGATACCATGCTCATCATGAACCTCTTTTGTTTAAATTATAAACAATTTCCCATGAAGACTTCTTTTAGGCAAAGATGATAAGAGAATGGCAGTGTCGCAGATCCTTTCGAAGTTAGGTTTCTTAAGAGACATTTGTGCTTATACATTATATCTTATTAGTCTGTCACTAGTCAACTTGCAAGGATTTTAAATGCTCTTAAACACACTTTTTAGGGGCCCCTGGCTGGTTCAGTCAGTAGAATGTGCGACTCTTGATCTTGTGGTCCTAAGTTTGAGCCCCATGTTGGGTACAGAGATTACTTAAAAATAAAATCTTCAAAAACAAAAAAAACTACACTTTTAAAAAATGAGATTCTCACCCTGCAAAAAGTATTTCTTAAACTGTGGGGCATCAAAATCACCTGTAAAAAATGAAGATTCTTGGAGTCTACCCTGGGCTGAAAGAAAACCTAGAAGTACTTTTTAAAAGAAAGTCCAGGTCATTCTTAAGCATACTAAAGCGAGAGCTGCTGCTAAAATCTGCTCTTAATGAGCTATACCAATCTTGGACTAGGCTTAAATTGCAATAAAAAAATCTATAGTGTGCAAAATTTTTATTAATCTGTCTAGAAAGAGAACTCTTTGATGGGAAAAGTTACTATGCTTACATTATTTGATTCTAAAAACCAGCTGATTCTCAAAGAATTGAGGAAATTTATAATAAAATTTAAATAGAAATCACTGAAATATAAAGATAACGAGTATGGACAATAATAATTACAGCAAAAAAAAGGGTAATACACAAAACAATCAAACATTACACTTACCTATGAGGTACCTAGCAAACAAGGCAAAATACATGCAATGAAATACAACAAAATCAGTAGGATTTAAAAAGGCTGCATTCTGCTTTTCTTGTAAATAGTGGACAAATTCAACACAGTTTTTATTAAAGATTGTTTCTTCATGTGAAAACTTTTATATCAATTATAAACAGGTAAGGATATAATTCCACAGGCATTACTTCACGGATAAGCTAATGCAGCAATCCTTCTTCATATCTAAGTTAACTCAAGGTTAATTTGAATGCAAGTCAAAATTTGAAAAAAACTGGCCTATTTTCAACAATCAGCTGTCTCAATTGGACTTTTAAATGGAGGCTAGTAGTCAAAACATTTTTCTGTAAAGAGGTTATGTTGTATTTTTCTCCCAACGGAAGAGAATTCCAGCTTAGAACAATGTAAGGGCAAGTGTTATTTCAATAACCTCAACTTTATAGGAGCTTACTCATATTGGCACTGCTTCTCTGAGACAGGTTAATTCTATACTCTTGCTATAAAACAGCGTTTTCTATTACACGTTATAATGAATATTTGTTATAATTATGCCCACTTTAAAGTTATCCCCGGGAAATTGAATTAATCCACTAGATGTTGAGCATACTCTATTTGACCACTAAAGCACTGGTTCAAAATAAGGATTTTTGTTTTGGCATAACTATTGTTTAGTACAGTTTTTTTGTCACAAAGATACAGCAATTTCTCCTCACTCCTGAGATTGTTCCTAAATCTTGAAAGTGAATTCATGCCATTAGCAAACACTTAATGATCTTCATATTTGCTGTCATAGTATTAGGTATCTATCAGGCACATCCAAAAAAGTGGAAAAAGAAGCAGGGCAATCACAAAGCCTTATTATATTCCTTTTGATACTGTACAAGCCGTTCCTTCAGATGACAAGTGCCACCTATGCTTTTCATAAATGTGAATGAAGTTTGCCAACTTTTAAATAGCAACATAGAATTCATGCCTAGTTCTTAAGATTTTGTTCTATTCTTGTGGCATGAAGTTGACAGATCAATAAATGCTATGAAAAGCCTCATAATCTTGGCTGTTTTTAGAGATGGAACAGTGTAACAATACACACTGATAAAACGTGTAACTCTAAAGTACATTTTCTCATGCAAGAAGTTGAGAAGACCATAGAAAAGTTTTCATGGGACATCTAACAAACTAATTTGTTTCTATAATTTGAAGATAAAGGTATCCCCTTCTGTAAAAACAGTCAGACTGTATTTTGTATCACTGTGAGGGCATTAGCCTTGAAGAGGTAGATTAAATAGGTCAGCTAAAACTGAGAGAGGGGATGACGTGCAGGATAGGATCTCAACCATTTTTTTTTTCAATTCAGAATGATTAATCAAATAAATTACAGCAAACAGGAGTAAAATAACCCAAACACGTAAAGTTCTGGACGCTTCAAATCATTTTGGCAGAAAGAAATAAATACAAGAGAGAGAGCACAAGCAGGGGAGCAGCAGGGAGAGGGAGAAGCAGGGACCCTGAGCTGAAGGCAGACGCTTAAGAACTGAGCCATCCAGGAGCCCCTCTGTAGAGCATTCTATAGACATTCCATAGAAACTCAAGTCTGACTCTTAGTCATCATTAACCTGTCCAAGTATGCCCAATACTTTCTACATTTTTTTAAAAACAAGTTCTTATAAGGAGATAGAAACCTAAATTTCTCCTGAGGTCTGCTTAAGATGTCATCTTTGCTAAGATCATGAGGAATTTTTCTTTGTATGTTTTTAATTCCTGGGGAAAAGTATAAGAAGACTTTTCCAGAAAGTAACTAGAAAATGTTAAATGGTCTCTGGGTCTTTGTCACATACAGTTGTGTTCCAATTGTATTTCTAGTGTGTGTGGTGTATACACACACAAACCGAGTATATATAAAAAGAAAACCTAATAAAATTTACCACACACAAACACAAAATAATTAAGACTGAATGAATTGCACAAGGGATTACATTATTTTACCCAAAATTTTGTAGTTTAAACATGATCTCAAAAAATAAAAATGAACTCAAAAGCAAATCAAGTGACAGTTAAGTTTATACCTAGTAGCCCAGTGTCTATGTCCTCTTCAGTCTTTAAATTCTCAGCATGTAACTCTGTAAATACAAAAAAAGGGGCTTGAGTAAAAAGGATGATTTTACAATTTGAATAGTAGATCAAAGGCTGGGAAAATATTGTGGAGTTGTGGAAAGTGCTATGGAGTCAGAAACAAATGGGTCCAAATTTTGATTCCCATTTACTAGCTATGGGACCTTCGGTATGCAAAAAAAGCATGTACGAGTCAACTGCCAAATATACACAAAGCTTCTTAGAGTTATTGTGAAAATATTTTAAGTTTGTTTATTTATTTAATCTCTACACCCAATGTGGGGCTCAAACTCAAAACCTCAAATCACATGCTCTTCCCACGACTGTCAGCCAGGTGCTCCTGAAAATATTTTATGTAATGCAAATTACACAGCGTATTAGGCTCCTTTCTTCCATTCTCAAAAGTAAGCACAACTCAGTGTCTTCTGCAATGGATTCCACTTAACAAGTTTTGTGACTTAATGATAAAAAGGAAATCTCTCACAGCACAAGGGAAATAACCTACTAAACTCTCTCCGAGATACAGTGAAAAAAAGAGGAGAGTGAAAGAGGAAAGGAACACTGACACCCACATATTTAACGTTGACAGTTTACACCCAATATCATTGTATAAAGAGGTTCACATTAACTTGCCAACCTGTCTTGTGTATGAAAATCAAGCCTAAGTTGTTAGCTGCCATCTGCAATCCAGTAGGAGCTTGGAAGCAATGAGGAAAAATTAAAACTGGAGTTAAGCTGATTTAATTCTATTTAGTGAAGTAAAACTAACATTTGAGTGGCAACCTGTTGGGTGCTTCTCATAGAACTAAAGTAGTTTTTGTTTTAATTTTTCTTTGTCAATAACTTGGCCAAAGTCACACACAAATGAGAACTTAGATTTAAACTCCAGTCTGATTCTTTCCACTGTAATATAAATATCCAGCCATATAGTTTACCGTATAAACTTTGAAAAATCTTTCACGGCACATCTCTTTCTATTCCAATCTGGCTGATATATAAACATCACACTTAATAAAACTAATAATCATTAAAATAATAGGTTATCTAGCTCCTCTTATAAAACTTAACCACTACACTCGGTTGAAAACCTAATACAAAATCAAGAGGAGCTAATTATTTTATCTATAAAAGTAGAACTTTAGACTGTGGGATGGAAATCCTTTCTTTCTGGAATTCTGTGCGTGTACAAAGGAATCAGTGGATAGCAAACCTTTAACCATTTGTGGATTAAATAAAGTCTTTGAATATGTATAGCCTATTTTAATCGCACACACTTTTCACCCGCTTTTAATGACTGTTGTCCTACATATTGCTTAATTTTGCCAACATTTCACCCCAAGTGTTCACTGACTCTATTGTTTCCTCAAGACTACCCATTTAATCAAGACGCTTTCTTAAAAAAGGTCTCCTAAGCTTGGACCAGGGTCCTCCACCATTCAGAGAACAAAACAAAGGAGATGAGCAAAGAAAGGTGCCAATGAGGACTCTGGGTGAAAACCACTACCAACTTGCCGGCCTTTGATGGGGAAGTGAGAGATGAAAGGCAAGAGTCACGTCCAGGCTCAACTTTACTCTGGACAGACTTTCCAGGCCGGAGCTTCAGTACCTTTTACGATCAGGTAGGCGATGGCGAGGAGGAAGGCGAGGAGGATGGCGAACAGCAGCGAACAAAGAATTGAGAGGACCTGGATCGGCCACCGCCGAGCCTGGGCTCGGCCGCCCGCAACCACCGAGAAAATGCCGTTGCGTTTATCGGGCAGAACTGGAGACCCGTCCCCGTCCCGCTGGAACAGAGAGCCCTTTCTAGGCTCCGACGACGCCCCGGCCGAGAACTCCGCCCGCAGGTCACGGGCCACTTGGTCGCATCCGTCCTCCTCGTCCACTTCACCCTCACCCCAACTATCCCCCTGAGCGAAACCGGAAAACGCCGGCCCGGAAAACGTGACAGGGGTGTCGAGACGTCGGCGCAGACCAGCCGAGCGCCTCCCGCTCTCCACGAACGACATGGCGGGAAAGACGAGAGGGCCAGCGGAGGTCGAGAGAATCCCACCCGCCCCGCCCCGCCCTCGCAGCAGCCAATCAGCGGCCAGGCTCCCCCACAGCCTCCACCACACGGCATTGGCGCGCAGGGGTGCGCAAAGGTGCGCAACTGGGTGGGGAAGGTGCAGTGGGATCTAAAGAAAGGTTTGGCGCCCCTGGGCCAGAGCACTACCCCAACTCAATAGGAAGGAAAGGAAGCAGAGACGTGCACAGAAAGAGGCGAGCCGAGGCCAAAGGTAGCCAAGTCTCCTCTCCCCGCAGTGCTTCGTCCCGGCCAGAGACCTCCGCCACGGCCGCGTCACCTCCAGGCAAGCGCGCGCCCCGGCAGCCCCAAAGCCGCATCTTTTCGACGCCCGGTCCTAGCGCCCGCCCATACCCCTCTGATTCACATTTCCGAACCGATTTGCTTTCTCCCTTCTTCCGCTATACAGCCCTACTCCTCTCTGGCCCCGTTCTCCCCTCGCCTTAACTGCCCTTCCCTTCCTTTCGTATTGTTCCCCCCGCCCCATCACAACTTCCCTCCACGCTACTCGACACGCCTCCTTCCCGCCCCCTCCGCGGGCTCTCCAGCTGGTGCGTACGGAGCTCGAACCCTCTCCTAAGGAGCCCCCCTCTCCTGTTCCCCGCCCCCTCTCCTCCTCCTCGAGCACCGCGCGCGCGCCTGGCCCCTGCCACCGCTAACGCTAGAAGCTGCTAACCCCACCCCCACCCCACCCTACCCTACCCCGGGCAGCCTCAGGTTTGTGGGGCGTACGTAACTCGGGCGGAGGGAGTAAAGGTGGCAGGCCCCAACTGCCCCACCCCCTACGGGGTGAGGTGGTCTAAGCTCGGGAAGCTGGGACACGGTTGTCTTCCCTTCCCCGGGGAAAGTTGGTGGAGTTTTCCCGGCGGAGGCGCAGAAACTTCCTCCGTCCCCCTACCCCCCCCTCCATGCAGGCGACGCCGAGTGAGGCTGAAGCTGGGGGCGAATCGCTGCAGAGCTGCGTGTCGGCCGCGCACTCTGATTGGACAGTGGGGAAGCCTGTTAGCTTATTGGCCCCTCTGATCCCGCCCCGTAGCGCAGGGCAGCCTTTAACCTTTGGCCCCAGCGGGCGTCAGCCACTCAGATCGCTTCTTGTTGGTATGTGTAGCGGCAGTGGCCGCCGGCGGAGCAGTCTGAGCCCGACGATGAGGCCGGGGACGGGAGCGGAGCGTGGAGGCCTCATGGTGAGTGAAATGGAGAGCCATCCTCCCTCGCGGGGTTCCGGGGACGGGGAGCGGAGATTGTCCGGCTCAAGCCTCTGCTCCAGCTCTTGGGTCTCTGCTGACGGCTTCCTGAGGAGACGGCCCTCGGTAAGGGATCGGTGGAGCAGGGGGAAAGCGGCACAATGAAAAACGAAGTCAGAGAGGCAGGAAGCTTTTTCCAAAAGGAGAAGAAGATAAGAGTGGACGAAGAAAGAGCTCGAGATGGTGGGCTACGTAACGAGGAAGAGAAATGGAGAGCGGGGATGCACAAAGGGAAGGATGTGGGTCCTTGGAAGTTCTTACTGGGCTTGGCCTAGACAGATGCGCGGTGGAGGTGCTGGGCCTTGGGCGGGGTGAGCATTTTGGAGAGGTAGGCCCGCTGTAGCAGGGAGGGGGGAGGCGGAACCTTGATTATGTAGACTTCGAAAGAGGCTGCCAAAATCTGTTTTCACCAGTAGTAGCGGTGTCTGCAACGGGTACAAGCTGGGACGATTGGCAGGGGCTAATTACCTGGTTTTAAGACCTGGAACAATGGGCACACAAGTAAATAAATAGTTGTCTTTTAAAAGGGAATTAAAATGGATGTATTAGTCATTTGTATTTAGGGTCTGTGAGTGATAGACCTTAGTCTGAAAAAAAAATTTATTTTTTTGGCAGAAGTAATTTTACTTGTGTTGAAGACTTTATTAGGAAATAATATGTATATGTGTTAGGAATTAAGTGTCCCTGGGTACCCATATTGTTTGTGTTCTGTTAAGACAAGCTCTTATCTGAATAAATTTGGTAAATTCTCGTTTCAAAGTTTAAAATTAACTTAAAAACAAATTTAAGAATAGTTACTGTTAAGGCGTCAACTAGCTATCTTCTGTGTGAAATAGAACAAAGTTGTTGTTTTTCACCCATAACAGTTTTTAAATTGGCTTTCCCATACGTGTTCCCCAAGTTTAGTAAGCTAACTAGGAACTGATTAAAGCAGCCTGCTCTAAAAAATAAAATCTATACTCTAGCTGTCCAGTAATTATTTTAATTTTTCCCATTTCGTTCTGTAATTTAGTCGGTTGCAAGCTCATTATAAATACTGGTGGGTAGTGCATTTTGTTTAAGACAAGAAAGTATAAGCTAACCCAATAATTGAATCACACATTGGTCTAATATTAAGCCACTGAGCGTAACCGATCTGTGGAAATCAGATTTTTGAGAAGCGTTTGTTCTTACTTGCTAATTTTTAAATTGTCCCTGTTTTTCAGATGGGGCACCCTGGCATGCATTATGCCCCAATGGGAATGCACCCTATGGGTCAGAGAGCGAATATGCCTCCTGTACCTCATGGAATGATGCCGCAAATGATGCCCCCTATGGGAGGGCCGCCAATGGGACAAGTAAGAATGTTTTTGTTTTATTTTGTATTTGTTTATTTTTGCCTGTGGTATCATTGTGTCAAGATTTAAAAACCTGGGTCGATATTTGCAGCTGTTTAAGGATTAGTTTATATCAAAATAATATTGTCACATAAGTCAAATGTTGAGTCATGACACTAATCAAATTTTGAATGTAAGGAAAAGCCTTCTGTATGAAAGATTTATTTTCTACCACAACGAAACTAAGAGTTCTTTTTTCAAGTAACTGTATATGTAGTCTTTTTAGTTTAATAACTTTCTTTTTCCAAGTATGTCAATTGAAGTTAAGGTTTGAAGAGTGAATATTATTATATAGGTCAACATAACTTATGTCCGTGGACCACATAAATGCATAGAATCGGAAAATAACAGTTGCTTAGGTCTTTGCCTTAGAATAAAGTTTATTCCTGAAGTAGCTTCTTCTTGTGTATGTGTGTGTATGCGTGCGCGGTGGGGGTAGAGTAGGGAGCTTCTACTCCAATTTGATTCTTCATAGGACAGTGCCAAATAGGTGGTTCATTTTCCACTTACACTATTTTGTTTCTGTTTTGTTTTAAATGCTTCTTGCTTCTGCACTCCTGCTTTTGAGCTGTCCCTTTCATCCCCCAGCATAAATTGTAAATGGACATTTTGTGGGAGTGATTTAGATCAAAAGGTTTTAGTGCTGACTCAGTGAATTCAGTAGAACTGAGTTCCTAGAGAAGCATCCAAGAAAGGTAACAGGTTCAGTTACCATGAATAATTTTATGCCCCCTGTCAGGTTCTGTAATACACATGTTCTTTGGTGGCTGAGTTCTTTCCATTTGAGTATCTCAATAAATCATCCAAAATTTAGGCTGATAAAATATATTGGAAAGCCAGTCAATTAGGTATGGTCTTTTTGCTAATTAATACTGTTTATGTTGATAGTCACTTAAGCCTTGATATTTTAAGTTATTGGTGAAATTGTAGTGGAGAAAGGAGCTTGCTTTGTGTCTTTTTCTTTTAACTTAACCTTAGGAGTAGAAGGGCTTAATGTCAAGTGATTTTCTTCTTTTTTATTTGTAATGTAGCCCTTAATTTTGTATAAAAATCTTTATTCAAATTTTTTGACCAGGCCCAAAAGATTCTGCCTGTAGGAGTTTTGGGGGGGTTTTTTTGTTTGTTTTGTTTTTTAAAAAGAACCATTTATTCTGTTGTTTAGAATAACACAAGTTTTAAAACTCCCCTAGGTGATGGAGAAACAACTCGGATTCTTCTTCTGTTTCTTTCCATCTCTAAGCAGCAAGGAGCTCTTCTGGTTTTCTTAGTAGAGCTGCTCTAACTAGATAATGAGCTTTAAAAAATATTTATTCTTTAAATGCTCTGGTTCTTATTTAAAATTAGTTTCTTTCCACAGAAAGATAAAATAAAACAATTTGCTACTGCCAGATGCTTCTCTCTTTTCTGGGGCCTTCTGTTTCCATTGGGCCAATCAAGGTAAGTTTTGCAAGGGATTGACCTGCTTACCCTTGCTGTAATGGTGCAGTTGCACTACCAAACCAAGACGCCAGCTAGTCATTTCTAGTAAAATGCAGATTTTACTTATTTTTTTAAAGTACTTTCGTGTTTCTCATTGACATAAGCTGGTCACAGTTTGCTTTATGGCCCTTTCTCTTTAGCTATATCAGTGACCATCTTCCTAGTAAGGTGACTTGCTATTTGGTACACATCTGTTGAAATACTCTGAATTTTACCTTGTGGTTTTCTTTTTTTTTCATAGACCAGTATATGCCATGTACCTTTAAGTGTACCTGACCATTTAGATGTTTAAAAGTCTCTCTCTCTCCCTATTGGCTCCTATTAGGATAATGAATGAATGATTTAAGAATCCAGCTCTAGGGTCCCAAGAGAATCCCCATTGTTTTTCCTTAAAATTAGATTGTTTCTTTTTTTCCTTTTAATATCTAACTTATATGGGGCCCAAATCTTGGTAAAACCAATTCTTATTTGAGCTTTGGTAACAGACTGGGAGGGCATGGATAATTAAATATACTATGTAATCTAGAAATCTAATTTAAAGCCCTGTAAACAACTTGCTTAAAAATAAAAGTTGACAGCAAAATTGATCTTTTTTCTTTCTACCCGCTCTGAGATATTAATGGTCAGAAGTTAATGAGAAACAGCAGGGTGCCTATATAGTTCACTGTAGTGACACAAAGTTGGTAGGGTTCTGCCATTCAATTTTTAAAAATCAGTTTACAGATTTTTTAGACTTTGGTACTGAAGGTTATGGAACCTTCATGTATATTGCCTAGTTCACATTAATATCTCATTCTGGGACGAGCTGAAGGTGAAAATTAGTGCCAGTCTTACTTGCTAAGTGATTCTGGTCTTCGGAATGTTACTGAACGTGACATGAAATTTTAAAACTTGTTTGTAAAATAATATGCAGACTGGACAGAATAACAACATACAGAAGCCAGAAGTTAGAATTTTTCAAATGCATCAAGTTATTTAGGTTAAAAGGGTATTACGGTTTTATGGAAGAGTTTTTTGTTTGTTTTTATTCAGGAGATAACCTACTGTGCCCTTTTTAGAATTCAGGCTTAATCTATTACTTCTAAAAAATAGATTTCAAGTTTATCTCAGTTATCTATTGTATAGGTTACATTTGCCTCTTACTATATGTTCATAGGGGAAAGTTGTCCTTCTACTTTTACAGGATTATAGAATCTTACATTTGGAAGGGACCTTGAAATCTGTATAAACTTTAAATAATACGGAAATTAAATAATGGTTTATCACTGGTTAAAAAACCATTATTAATAAAGTAATTTCCCTGCTTGGTGGCAGTACTCAAAAATTTGCAGTAGAAATTTGCCTTGAGATGTGACTGTATGTGAGGCCATTTTTTACTTATTAATGTTTTAAAAGGTTTTCACATCTTACTCATTTTTGTTGTTTCTACACAAAGGACATGCAAGTCCTACCTTTATCACAGGTAATTTTGCCTTCACTGAAAGCCTAAGAGAGCCCTCCTAAGTGGCTCTTTCTTTTTTAAATTTTTAATTTTTCTTTTAATGAGAAAAGTAGAGTAAAAGACTTAAGGTCTCTTTTAGCTCTAACAACCTACGGTTCAATTCAGATCATTTGATAAGAATAGGTTATATGTATGAGGTTTTATGGGTTGATATGGATATAAAAACAAAATTCTTTTAGTAATGCCTCCCTAATTCTAATCATTCAGTACCTTTTTTTTTTTTTTTTGCCTTTGTTCAATAAATTGATAAATGAATGCTTTTCACAATTGATTTTGATTTTCTTGTTCTTACAATGAGTGAGGTAGGCTTTAACAGATCTTGAGTCTATTCCTGCTGCCATCTGGACCCAAGTAGTTATACTCCCATGCCCAGGATACTCTTAACAACTTTTGAGCTGGTTTTCTTGCTTCAGGCCTGCCCCCTCAAATTCTTTTAGATCTCAGTGTGTTGTCTCCTTGCCCAAGAACCTCCAGTGTTTTTCTGTACCTATGGTATAATGTCTAAATTCCACAATTTAACTTTCAAGAATCTCCCAGAGTACAACTCAATGCATGATTCTGAGCTGCATGTCTTCACACTCCCTAATTTGAACCCCGGCTGATCTTTTTATGATATCTTGACTGATTGTATTAGTTCATGACTGAGCTTGTGCTGTTCATGCTCTCCTGCCCACAGCTCACTACCACCATGAACTTTCCTTTACTTACCTAAGTTCTTCCATTTCAAGTTCTGCCTTCTCCCGGAGATCAGCATACTTTGCCCAGCATACACCGTCCCTTCAAATTATTAAAATAAAATCCTATGAAATTTGCCTGTAACTCTGTTTCACTTATTTTGGGATTTAGTTTTGATTTGTTTTGTTTTATGGTGTATTTGCTCTGTCTTTCCAGCACGTAATAGACTGTAAGCTCTTAGAGGGCAGGGTTTGTGTTTTATACTTTTTAAGAAGTCCACAGGTGCTGAGCACAGTTCTTGGCACAGCATGGGTGCTCAGTAAAATACTTGTTGAATGAATGAAACAAAAACATATTCTTTCCTATATTATAGGCCATGGAGATAGTAGATGTTACATCTGACTATTTCAGTGGTTACTTGTGACTTTATACTGTTACAACTCAGTTCTTATTTTTAGTGTTTGCCTCTCTATAGTTGTTTTTTCATTTGATAAAAATGGAAGATAAATGTAATAGTTTTTGGTGGATAAAGCAAAAATACATATTTCCATTTATTTTAAATTATAGGCAAATGTATTTCTATCTGTATGACTTTAGTGATGGTCTTTTTAAGTTTTACCACAAAGTTCCCCATACCCTCGGGGGAAATGATGATTTGGAATATAGGCCTTCCAGAGAAATCCAAAGTGTTGGTATCTTAGATTTATCTGACTGACTGATTTGACTAATTGATTTGTTCCTGTTGCTTTTCAATTACCATTATTTTGGGTATTTACAGAATCCATGCTGTTGAATTGGACATTAGTAATTGACAAAAAGGCTTTTTCCCCCGTTAGGTTATTTGCTCATAATTTTTGAATCTCAGTAACTTTCTGTATGCATTTACATTATCCAGGCAAGTACTTAACTAAAAAATAGATTGACCCAGACCTAATATGTTTGTATAACTTCTAGGCTGTGTATGTAGTTAGATTTTGATAGATTTACAAATGATACTATTTTCTTTTTAGATAACATTTCAATGAAATATGAACTCATCTATTTAAAAACTTTAGCTAGAGTAGTGTTTCTGAGTATGGAGAGTATTTGGAGAGATCTAAGAAGACAGTGTAAGTGTGGAAGAATGAACTATACTCCCCTCCTCCTTTGAGATTCACAGGGCACAGTATTTTCTAAAGATGCTGAGAAGTCTCGCAGAAGTCTTTTAAAACTGTTTTTCTCAGTGTTTCTTGGGTGGTTGGTTGGTTGGTTGTTTTTTTAACCATCTTCCCCTCCCCACTTTCTCAGAATCCCTTACCCCCGTTAATGTGTTTATTTTGCTTTGTCTAGCATATTGCATGGAATTAACGTTGCAAGGAATTAGCATTTTGGGAGAAATGCTGTATTGAACCTGTTTTTCCATTTAGTCTGGTCTTTAGGAGGAAAAAGGCAACATCGAAATTAGTATTAACAGATACGATGAAGCACTTGTAGAGTGCAACGAATGTATTCATTAAGTAACAGGATTAAAAAGGGAAGAGAACAAAACTCAACAGGTTAACAGGTTGATTTTTAACTGGCTTTGTTAGAAATACTGATGATGTGACTTAAAACCATCATAAAATTGTTTATCAGTTTTACTGTGTATACACAGTAAAGCTAAAGCTACCTGTGTATATCCCATAGCTCTGTACTAGGATGTTTGTTTTTAACTAGAGAAATGATAAGACTGTGAAGGTTTTTAGGTAGGAGTGAGTAGATTACTGTCCTATTTTACTGTCTCATATAGAAGTTGTTAATCTTTCATTCTTACACCTTTTCCATACCTTCATATTACTTTTAGTCAATAGGCATTTAACTCTCTTGGCTGTGGTGTTAAAAGATGTATTATGTATAATATGCACTGAAAACTTACAGGCATTCCCTCACATGCCTCGCTGAACTTTATTTTCTCATCTTCTAACTGCTGATTTGGCTGTCATGGTTATTTGTAGACATTTGGAAGTTTTGTGGAGATGAATCTTTTATATTTCTTTTCTCTCTCTAGTCAAGTAATCATACATTTCTTTTGCTTGTTAATGAAAAGTTAATTGTAGTTAGTGGTAGTACTAAAGATAATGGTGTTTTGCGTAATGGGCTTTAAAGAAAATCTACTTCTAATGGCTTCTTTTTTAGTTGGTACAGTGCACTCAAAGTGGAAATCTGAATCTTCTCCAAATCTGAGTGATGCTGGTAGTTATGTCTTTTGAAGGACTAAACACGTCAGCAAGTGAGGACTGTTCTGAGTTGAAATATAATTTGCTTTATCTTCAGCTTTGATTTTTTTTTTTTCCTTAAAATTTATTTATCTTAGACATTAAAAAAAACAAAGTTCTCACTACAAATACAAACATAATTTTACTCCCTAGGGCCTGATCTTCTGTTTGGGTTAAGACTTTCTAAATTATTTTTTGATTAATGAATGAGCATTAAGTTTCTGTTCAAAAACATGGGCTTTGGTATAGTTTCCTTGGCCATGTGATAAAAGAAAATGGTTCATTTTCTGAAAGGTGATTTTTCAGTAATTTCAAGGTCATTACATATTTATTAGCAAATATTAAATATAATAGAAAATTTTTCTCTTCTATACAATAATAAGAACTGTCTACATAAAGTTGTCTACTGCAAGCATTTGAATTTCTGCTATATGTAGATGTACCTGTCCTCTGCACTAGTACTGTGTACATAAATGAGACGTACTCCTTATTTTAAAGGTGCCCACAATTGAGAAGAAACTAAAAAGTAAAGTTTCATGTAAACAATATATAATGATTTAGCTAGATATAAAACAATCTATTTTAAGGGATTTGGAGTAGGAGATAGTAACAGTCTTATGTTCCTCCATACTTGCATCCTAGAGGGCTTGTGTTCAAAAGAAAGCTTAGGTGACTTTTTAGAGGAAGTTTTAAAGTCTAATTCTGTATGACTTGAGACATCACAGTTTGTGTGTATCTCTACTATGTTTAGGGCTTTTTAAAAATTAAAATTATAATTTATTTTCATTTGGCTTTTTTTAAGTTTTTGTATCATATATCCATACTCAGTTTTCTCTCTATATTTTCTTTGACCTTGTTTAAGAAGTTTAGAGTTTAGTAAGAGACAGTGGGCTAAGTATCATTAATAATTTAAACTATTTACTTTCCCTTTTGCATATAGTTTTTTTTTTTTCTTAAGGTTTCAGAGAATAGGGTTGTGATACCTAATCTGTCTTAGAAGGAATTATAATTCTATCACTGTCTTTGTGTATAAATTTGAGAGATTGATATACCTTACTGAATTTGATCCTTCTGACTTGAAAAGAGGGTTGGCTAGAGGATGAATGTCTAATTTATAGGTGGGAATAGTAAGGCCCAGGGAATTGAGTGAATTGTCCAGTGACATTGCAGAGCCAGCACTAAATGTGATGCCTAAAATGGGATTGCCTTATTACATGTGTTGATTCCTACTAAAGATGATGCTTTCACGTTATTTACTAGATGCCCTTAAAGAACCTAAGTGCCAGTCTAATAGGGAATAGATGAGCGAAGGGACAATGAAGAGAAACTTTATTTATCTGAGTTGAAGGAGAGCAGTGGTAATAAAACAGCTGTCATTTATTGAGCACTGTTCTGTGCATTGCCCCATTTGATCCCTACAGCAATGTTAACAGATGAGTAGTATTTTTCCCCATGTTACAGTTGAGAAAATTGAGGCCCGGTTAGGTTAAGTAATTTAGCCCAAGATCATGCAGCTGCTAAGTGACCAAGCTGGGATAGGAATTCTGATAGTCTCACTCTAGAGTGTGCTTAATAGCTAGCTGTACTGGACTGCTTCCCTGTATAGCAGTGTGAGATTATATAATTAAGCCGACCTCCTTAGAATCTGAACAATAGTGTATACTTCAACAGTTATAAACTATTGAGGTTGAGAGAACTTAGTAAACTAAGTATTTTTTAATACTGGCAATTAACTTATTAAATGGTAAGGTTCTATTCCATGTGGAACAGTTTGTGAATATGTCTTTTTGTTTATCTAAATGTTATATCAGAAAATGATAAGTATCTTGAATCTATAAATAATTGTAATAAAGGGAAAGTTAGGTTAAATGATTGTCCCAAAATTTAACTGCTGATTTTGGGTTATTAAGGATATGCTTTAAACAGGAGTATTTCTGTTTATTTCTAATTGAATGAATAGTTACATTCAGAGATGTGGCTTTTACAGTTGTTTGGTGATTAATTTTTTTGTGTTCATTCATAAGGTAAGTTAGTGGTATAAATTGTTTTTAAATATTAGACTTAATAGCCTCTGTGTACTGACTTAATGGAATTTGACTTAAAGAGGAACCAAGTAAAAAGGCAAGAATCAAACTTCTTAGGTAATTTGAAACTTCAGGTTTGCAGAAAGAATGGTTTTTAAAAATCAGTCAAATTTAAAAGTTAATATTTAGACAAAAGATCCTTAGGTTGTGTGATTTCTTTCCACCAGGAAAACCTCCAGGAAATAATTATGAAGAGAAGAACTTTTGAAGTGCCCATGTGTAATGATCTTCACTTTGCTTTTGATACCATGAAACAACTGGGCTAATTTAGTTTTACATTTTGTACAACTTAATGTGTTGTAGCATTGATGGAATTGCTTTTATTACTTTACTTTTAGTTTTAAAAATATTAGTGAAAAATGTAGCAGGCTTGTTTTATCTAACATTAGGAACTTTCCAAACTGGGGTACTAAGAATGAGCAGACTGTGCAGTGCTCCCTAGTTTCTACTTGTTTTTTATTTTCTTCATACTGGTATTCCTTCTGAGGACATCTTGATAATTGGTTTAACTTTTGTCATTAAAAGAATAGAAATATACATAGAAAAATTTATATAGTATACATAGAGGAATGGTTGGCAATTTATGAATAAAGTGTACCAAACAGTATATCTGATTAATTTTTGGTTTTGAAAACTTCCGAAGTGTCCATAAAATTCAGATGTTTAATATTTTAGACAATTTAGCTTATGTTTCATGTTGTGTTTTACCCTTCCCATTTTCTCCTGTTTCCTAACAACTAAAAATTTGTAATTGTAAAACTTTAATATATTTGCCAAAGTAGCTTAAATGGAAAATTTGTGAAGCTGTACATGGCTGTGATTTTATAGTGTGCTTCTCATTAAGCTTATATGAACCACCACTTTGTAGCTTTAAGAATGATCTGCTTTTGGAATTTATAATGGCAACATTGTAGCAACTGTGTTAAGATTTCTTCCTTTAACTATTTTGAAGCAACATCCTATTTTCATTGAACTTAAGATGCCATAAATGGTACAACACTCCGTTATGTGCCCTTAGAGAGAAAAAAAAAAAACCTAACGAGAAGTCTAAAATACTCTGCAGATAAAGCTGGGAGACCAAGGGGCTATTCCCTTCATGTGAAGCAAGAAGTAAACCTTCCATGCAAAAAGGGATGACAAAGTAACTTTTGAATGCCTCAACTTTGATTATTTGGGCTGAGGAAGGGAAAGTCACTTCTGAGGATTTGAACCACAAATCTCATAAGCTTGCAACCTGGGTCAGTTTGGTATTAAAACAAAATAATAATGGATAACTTAGAAAATTTTAATTATTTCATATTGATGGTGCTGTCAAGTGACTGGCCTAAATCAACATAAAACCTCTGAAAGAATTCAGATAGGTTGAAACATGTGTCCCCATGTTATGTGCATCCTAGTGTTAATGAAAAAAGGAAATCGTAACATTTCCACGAAGTAGATTTTTCAGTCTTTGGGAGACAGGTTTTTTGTGATGCTTAGGCCTCTGGAAGAGCTCTTAATTTGTCTAATTCTTGTAATAACTTCTCGTAAGAATGTAACGTTTTCCATATTTATGTTTTTGTTACTTGGTTTCATGCTAGTATTACAGTTTTGGTTTAAAATTATGTTAATCTACTTACTTTTAGATATTCAGCTGTATATAATCTTTCCAATGTTTGTCCAGTTGTAACTAGTTGATGCCCCTCAGAATTTATAGAGATATGAGGGAGAATTTAGATTTTTATTTAACACTAAATCTCATTCACATAAGTTCCACAAATGTAAAACCCTATTTTGAAATAGACTTGTGGCTCAGAATGCCAACCTCAGAAATCGGGGAATTGAAGGTGCAAAGACCCCAGACTCAGGTTTTACCTCTGGGGAAGACTTTTTGCCACAGTGTTTCATTGCCCTGGTATTTGGACACTCCTCAGCCTTGACAAGTGTGGTCCCTTTAGGGTCAGTCCTCAGACTGCATGAAGAGAAGGGCTGGCAGGACTCCCTCAGAGCTGGGGTTCAGTCTCCTCTGCTTCTATTTGTTGCTACAAAATCAACATTGACTGTTCATCATCTTTCTATTTGAAATATGTAAAGAAAATCTACTTGTAAGAGGCTTAGGTGATCTTATTTAGTTAAAAGGTAACTGTAGCCCCGGGAGCAATTAGAAGGTGAAGAAACAGTTGGTTTGGGGGGCGGGGGAGGGGGTGGAGAAGAAACCAAAACATTAAGTCTCATTCTATAACCAGTTCCACAAGTTTTAGGCTAAAGGCAAATTTTTGAGAGGTTTTAAAATTTGAAGTGGGGAAGACGAACAATTGAGAGAATTCTGTCAAACTCTGTTCTTTAATGATTTTTAAATATTGTTTGCTTTAAGTGTCACTGGCCTTTTCTAGTCAATTCTTATTATATTGTAAGGGTTTTTGTCCCTTGTTTTTTAAATGGGATTTGATCACTGTCTTATGAAGTAAGAGTATTTCAGTTTGAAGTTACATTCCTTTGTACTGCTACCATGTGGAGATGTTCTGTTGCATGATGGAGATTTTATCCCACTTTTCTTAATGTCTTTAATTCTTTTTTTTTTTTTTTTAAGATTTTTATTTATTGGGGCACCTGGGTGGCTCAGTCATTAAGCGGCTGCCTTCGGCTCAGGTCATGATCCCAGGGTAGTGGGATCGAGCCCCGCATGGGCCTCCCCACTCAGCGGGAAGCCTGCTTCTCCCTCTCCCACTCCCCCTCCTTGTGTTCCCTCTCTCGCTGTGTTTCTGTCAAATAAATAAATAAAATCTTTAAAAAAAAAAAAAGATTTTTATTTATTTGAGAGAGAGAATGAGAGAGGGCGAGCATGGGGGGGGTGTCAGAGGGAGAAGCAGACTCCCTGCTGAGCAGGGAGCCCAGTGCAGGACTAGATCCTGGGACTCCAGGATCATGACCTGAGCCGAAGGCAGTTGCTTAACCAACTGAGCCACCCAGGCACCCTTAATGTCTTTAATTCTTATGAGAAAATACTTTTTTCTCGAGTTTTCAAAGTTGAGTTTTTCAATTTAGTTTAGAATTCTAGTTTTTGGATATGTAAACAGCTTTGGATTTTATATATATGCCATTTTATTTTATTTTATTTTTTTTTAAAGATTTTATTTATTTATTTGAGAGAGAGAGAATGAGAGAGAGCACATGAGAGGGGGAAGGGTCAGAGGGAGAAGCAGACTCCCTGCCGAGCAGGGAGCCCGATGTGGGACTCGATTCAGGGACTCCAGGATCATGACCTGAGCCGAAGGCAGTCGCTTAACCAACTGAGCCACCCAGGCGCCCTATATATATGCCATTTTAAATATCGGGCTCTTTCCCTCTGTTGCTCACCATGCTTCCCCCCATAATCAGTTATTTAGAACCTTAAGAATTCACGCCTACGTTGCCATTAGCCTTAAGTAAAATTAGTTGTGAGGATGTATTTGTTGGGGGTAGAGAAAAGAGGGAACTTCTGAGCCTACTTCTCATTTGGTCACTATGTTTTTTTCCCTTAATGTATAAATTACTTTAATTCTTCTAGTCAGGGTGGTGGAGGCTTGTGCTTCTGTTTTCAAATTCTGTATCTTTTTTTAACCTGCTGTTTCACCATATATTCCAAGTAGTAGTCACATGTTTTCTGTCAAGTTCTTGTTTCATGATGTTTAAGCAATTTATTGAATATTTTAAGGAACAAAAAACCTTTGTTTTTTAATCCATTAATACAATGCTGCTTCATTTTAATGGTACTTTAGCCTGGTTTTGCTTTGTGAGTCGACTTTCCCAAATAACAAAATTCAGTGTGCAAGTGTTCTCATCTACCTTTAGTAGGCTTTATATGTTCCTGTTGACCATAAGATGCTTGTTTGTTTCTATTTCTCCAAGTTTCATTGAATTTGAAACTGTTGAATACCTGGTTACCTTGTTCCAGTACTTATGATTATTGTGTACAGTTTTTATTCCCCTCCATGTTTTTGTTAGATTTGCTCATATTAAAATCAAAATATAATATGGATGAGTATTGGGTCAAAATTCTTTGGAAATTTATGTTAATCTTCATGATTTTTATTCATACTTGGTAGTGAAGATTCATTCATAGATTTGGATGGCAGTCATTGATAGACTAGATTAGCCTCCAAAACTAATATTTTCTTTCTTCAGATATTCATGGTGTGTGCTTTATTAAGTTTTTCTTTTCAATAGAGGACATAGATGATTTGTGTCTAAAGTTTGTTTTTTACATATTTTTTATAGTCATCGATTTTTAAGCACCTTTGATCTTGAATTTTTTAAAGAGCCAGATTGCTGTAAAACCTTCTAATACAGATATTAATAGTCAAAGGTGAGAAATACAAAAAATTTTTGTCTTGCTCCAAAGAAGGGAGAAAAACATGAGTGGTGAGTTAAAAGAAAATTAATATTCTCAAAATGACGTTGGAAATAATATAAACTTTTAAGTTTGTTAAAAGTAATTTTAACTGTACATATAAATTATGACAAATATTAGCTCATTGATAAAATACTTCATTCATTCAACAAGCACTTACTAAGCATACTATTCATGTAGTATAGTGTTCACTGGGTTTAAATCTTGAGTTGTACATACTAGCTTTGATAACCAGATAGATTAATAAAGTTCTTTAAATGCTTTGGTTTTATATACTAACCTTTTTTTACTTTTATTCTAGATGCCTGGAATGATGTCTTCAGTAATGCCTGGAATGATGATGTCTCATATGTCTCAGGCTTCCATGCAGCCTGCCTTACCGGTAATCTAGTAAAAATAATTATTTTCTGTGATGTTTTGACTACTTTTATATATGAAATAACATTGTTCTATGTATTTTGTAGGCAATCATGTTAGCTTTTTAAGTGTGTGAGTACTGTAATGCAAGGTGGGAATTACAGTGGTTTTTTAGGTTCTTGAATGATAGGCATTCACATTTTTTTCTGTATTTATACAGACATCCTTAATTGTTAATTCTATGTTAAACAGGAGTAGAATACTAAGAGCTATAATTTGTTAGCCAGAAGCATTTTATTGGTCTGGTGGCATTCTGATCTTAAAGAACAGGCTTTTGCTTTGCTGGGTGTTAATTTAAAATTGTTGTATTATGGTTTAGTAATAGATCCTAGATTTAGAAATCAGAAGATTTTATTCTAAATTTACATTTCATGAGACTTCAGTGCTGGCACATTACTTACAAAATCCTTGACAGCCTTATCACCCTTACTGGATTGTATAGCAATATGTAAATCATTATGATATTCATATTAGCATAACTTATATATTACCTGATAACCTAGTGGTTGTAATGAACATACTCCACCTGGGGTGTTACGTTTGCAATGTCTTACCCAAAATTCTTAGGCCAAATATATATTTTAAAATGTTTTAATATTATAAAATAATACTTTGCATATTCTATATATCATATAAAAAGTTCTCTTGGGGTTTTGGACAGTGCCTTATATAATTTGAACACAATATTTCTGTGGCAAACTTAACGGATATTCTCTGGGGTGGGATAAAGAGCTCATGTCATTCAGAGCAGATTTTGCGACTATAATGAGTGTTGGTGTGAAAGTTGAAAAAACTTGGTTTTTAGAGCTTTTTCTGTATCAGAATTGTGGGTAAATGATTGTGAATCTATATGTAACTGATGATCATATAAATAACACACTTAGATTAAAGTGCTTCAATAGCTCCAGGTTTATGATGTTTTTACAATTTATAGCAAACTAAAGGAACTAAAACTTACTGAGAATCTTTGAGTATACATAAAGGGAATTCTGCTTTATAAGGAACTTATATAAAATAGAGTTTAAACAAGATGAATATTACTAATTTCATTTTTTATCTTACAGCCAGGAGTAAATAATATGGATGTAGCAGCAGGTATGTACACCATTTATGGTGGTAAATATTAGACTTCATCTGGACAGTAGCTGTCATAACAAGGAATAAAAGCAGTGTCACTTTGGCTTTATGATTAGCTTCTGATTTTTTTCTTCTTTTTGTTGTTGTTTTAAGCAATGGGAAGTAGGGATAGCATTCATAATTGAATCCATAAAAAATTACCATAATTTTAGATCAGGAGTTCTGGAACCAGATTTGGTCTACAGTTATACTTTAGCCTATACAATGTTTTTAAATTTTATAATTAGTTGCCAACATTTAAAGTCTTGGGCCATACGTAACAATTAGATTTATCTTTTTACAAAAAGATTGAATTTATCTTGAAAAACTATTATCTGAATATTCGTTGTTTACAGTGGTGCTTATCAACACAGTAGGTAGTCAGAGAATGTTTAAATGAAAAATTCTGGTTGAGTCCCTTTTTGTACACAGCAGACACTGTGGAATGGGGTAGTAACTCCTTACTTTGGATATGGAGCATGTACTCTCATTGGCCTTTTGGACTACTTTACAGTCTTTTCTATTACCTGCTTGGTCCTTATAGCCGTTGGAGTTTGTAAGCCTTGTGATAATTTTTTTATCAGCCAGTTATTAATAACTGTTCTGACTAGTGTACCTTTCATATATATTAGTAATGCTTCAATTATCCATGAGTAAATAATGTTCAGATAAATTGGTATTCCAGATGCTGAACTTTTTTTCCATGATTATGCCAAAATGTTTTTTGTTTTTTTGGTTTGGTTTGGTTTTTAGAGTGGGGAAGAGGGGCAGGCGGAGAGGGAGCAAGAGAGAATCTCAAGCAGACTCCACACCCAGGGTGGGGTCCTACTCAGGACTTAATCTCACGACCCTGAGATCAAGAGTCAGACATTTAACTGACTGAGCCACCTAGGCACCCCTAAAACATTTTTTGTTTTGAACATGGTTTGAAACATTTAAAATGCACATTTTCCTACAGGTTTATATGGGGGCATAATGGATCTTTTTAAGATGCTTCACAAATTTATTTATTTAAGCTGAAATGGTGTTCTGAAATACCTAGTATAATATTTTGCCTATTTAGATACCTAGAGCTGATTACTATTATCCAAATAATCCTGGAACATTACCTTAAAAAAATTTTTTTTAATTGAAGTATAATTGACATACAATATCCTGTTAGCTTCAGATGTACAACATTGTGATATGATAATTTTATACATTACAAAATGATCCCCACAGTAACTCTAGTTACCTATCTGTCACCGTCCAAAGTTATTACATACGATTTCTTATGCTGTGCATTACATTACCTTGACTTATTTTATAACTGGAAGTTTGTATCTCTTAATCCTGTTCACCTGTTTTGCCCTCCCCACTTTGGTAACCAACATTTTGTTTCCTGTATCCTGAGTGAGAAACAGACTCATAAAATTTCTTCTTAATTACTTTTTAAATGCTTTGGTTTTACCAGCGATGTCCATAGTAGCCTCTTTTGATTGTTCTGTGTGTTTTATTCCTTTTTTACATACAGTTCTTTTCTTTTTCACACACAGTTTTAGGTTACTAGTTTCTAAAGTTGAAACTTACTCATTTGAACTTGGTGGCTAATGGGTGTTTCCCCTTATGTCTAGAGGGGTACTGATAATAATTTAGGACCGTACCATCTAATAGACTTTTATGCAAAAGGAAATGTTCTGTAATCTGTAGTGTCTGATATGGTAGTCATTAGCCACATGTGATTACTGAGTACTTGATATTGGCTAGTGCAAAGGAGGAACTGAATTTTTAGTTTTTATTTAATCTTAATTAAAAATTTTTAACAGAAACATGTGGTAGCTAATGGATATTGTACACCACAAGTCTGAAGTTTATATAGTTGAAGGTGCTGTAGATCTAAAGCATAGAATCTGAGGTCTGTGGCATTATTTTATTTCACTAGTGTAGTAGAGAAAGGAATTAGTTAAGATAGACATGTATAATAGCAAGAAGAGAAAAAGGCAAAGCTTGTGAATACTTTTCCAATGGGATCCAAGTGAGTTTGCAGTTTAAAAGTCCAGAGTGCCACTTAATTCTGAAAATGCTTTGCACCGTATATGTTTATTTTGTAAAAAAGAGAGCATGCACATAAATCATAAAGAACAGTCTTAGGATATTTAGTGTGACAGGCTAAGGAGGAAGATATAGTATGAATAAATACTTTAAAAATGTTCACTCGAGGAGACCATGATTTATCACATTGTAAATATTGTTCCTTTATTTTTTTAGGTACAACATCTGGTGCAGTAAGTACCTCTGGAACATAAGTATTTCATTATACTTCTTTAGCCTACAACATTGATCCTTATTTCTATTTTAAAGATTATCTGCTAACTTGAATCTTTTTCCTTTCTTTTCTATGCCAAAGGTTGAAAAATTGTTTGAATGATTTATCTTAAAATTTAATTTTGATGGGACTTAATGAGAGACAAAGGAATCAGATATACATCAGATTTTATAAAGATTTGAATTTTTCCCTCCCAGTACAATTAGAAGGGAAACAGAACCTATAGGTATACAGTAATTAACCTGATAATTTTCACATAAGGTTTACATTAGAAGGTACTCATATACAAAAATTAATGTACCCTTGTTTATTACTGTAAACCCAATGTAGACTTTCTAATATACAGAATTTAAAATACTTATTTGCTTGTACCTTCCCTGATGGTGTCAGAAAGACAAATACAGTATTCAAAATTGCTTGTTTTTTGTTGTTGGTTTTTTTTGTTGTGGTGGTTTTTTTGTTTGTTTTTTTGTTTTTTTCTTTTTCTCCATACTTGATTTTTTAAGATGGTAGTTACAGTTATTTTTGCTAATGTTTCTGTATATGGTGTTTTGTTATATATTTTTATTATGTTTGGGAAAATAATATAAGTCCAAAAGCCTTACTTAAAGATGCTTATTTTTTGCTTATTGATAATAGCCATACCCTTTGGCCTCAAGGTTTTCTTTGATTTTTTGTTTGTTTGTTTATTAATTCCTTAAAGATCATTGGAAAGAAGAGGGTATTTTGTTTATTTGTTTTGGGGGGGACAAAGGGGCAGAGTGAGAATCTTAAGCAGGCTCCACGCCCAGCACACAGCCAATGCAAGGCTTAGTCACACAACCCTGAGATCACAACCAGAGCCAAAATCAAGAGTCAGCTGCTTAACCGACTGAACCACCCAGGCACCTTAGAAAGACGAGTTTATATGTATAATCTCATTTAATCAAAATAGTCCTGAGAGGTAGCTGTTATCCCCGTATTATGGTTGGGGAAATGCAAAAAGCTGTGAACTGATTATAAATATGGGGAGAAAGACTTTTAATTGTGGACTCTTTAAAAGTTTTAAGTTTCTTTTATCTTCTGCTTTAAAAGTTGAACGGTTATAGGGGCGCCTCATGGCTCAGTTGGTTGAGTGTCCAACTTCCACTCGGTTCATGATCTCACGGTCATGAGATCCAACCGTAAGTTGGGCTCTAAGCTTAGTGTGGAGTGTGCTTGAGATTCTCTCCCTTCTCCTCTGCCCCTATCCCTGCTTGCATGCAGGATCTCTCTTTCTCTCTCAAATAAATAGATAAAATCTTTTTTTTTTTTTTAATTTTTATTTATTTATTTGACAGAGAGCGAGAGAGGGAACACAAACGGGGAGTGGGAGAGGGAGAAGCAGGCTTCCCACTGAGCAGGGAGCCTGATGCGGGGCTGAATCCCAGGACCCTGGGATCACGACCCAAGCCGAAGGCAGACGCTTAACCAACTGAGCCACCCAGGCACCCCGATAAAAATTTTTTTTTGAAGTTGAATAATTATAAAATATGTATGTGGTATTCTTCCATTATAAGTGCCTGTTTGTATTTTTAACCAGTGATAGCTTCATGTTTTTTCTGTTTATTTAAATAATGCAGGCTCGCTTGAGGGATTAAGAAGTAGACATAGCTAAAAAGAACAAAGTAAAATTTCACCCTAAAGCTTTCCACCTTGAGGGATTGACCATCGTGTTTTGGTTGTGTCATTTGTCTGTCAAACCTTTTTTTTCCCAATTGAAGTTACCTTTTTTTGTTAAGATTTTATTTATTTGAGAGAGGGAGAGAGCACACGCACATGAGCAGGTGCGGGGGATGAGGGGCAGAGGAGAGGGATAAGCAGACTCCCTGCTGAGTGGGGCTGGATTCCAGGACCCTGGGATCATGACCTGAGCTGAAGGTAGATACTTAACAGACTGAGCCACCCAGGTGCCCTGAAATATCTTTTTTTTTTTTTTTTTAAAGATTTTATTTATTTATTTGAGAGAGAGAATGAGAGACAGAGAGCATGAGAGGGAAGAGGGTCAGAGGGAGAAGCAGACCCCCCGCCGAGCAGGGAGCCCAATGTGGGACTCGATCCCGGGACTCCAGGATCATGACCTGAGCCGAAGGCAGTCGCTTAACCAACTGAGCCACCCAGGCACCCCTGAAATATCTTTTTTATCATATATTAAATTCACACATATTCTGGCATCTACTTCTGGATTTTCTTTTCCATTGGTCCATATCTATTTTTCATCCAGTATTGCATGTTTTTTTTTTTTAATTAAAACAGCTTTAATATTTAGTAAGGTGGTGCTTCTGGGTGGCTCAGTTGGTTAGGCAGCTGGCTCCTAATTTCACCTCAGGTCATGATCTCAGTCTCAGGCTCTGCGCTCAGCAGGGAGTCTGCTGGAGGATTCTCTCTGCTCCTCCCCCACGTTTGTTCTCCCTCTCTCTGTCTTTCTCTCTTATATAAATCTTTAAAAAAATATTTAATAAGGCTTGGTTTCATGGTTTCTCTTTTCATTATATCCTTAGCTATTTTCAGGTATTAGTATATGAATTCCAGTATCCCCCTCCAAAAATAATCTGTAAATATATACATACCCGACACACTCAAAAGACAAAGTTGTGTTTTTATCTGGGATTATATTTAATTCATTACAGTTTTGGAAGAATTGACACTTTCTACTTTTCTATTAAATTTTCCCATCTAGGGGCGCCTGGGTGGCTCAGATGGTTAAGCGTCTGCCTTTGGCTCAGGTCACGATCCCGGGGTCCTGGGATTGAGTCCCGCATCGGGCTCCCTGGTAGGCGGGGAGGCTGCTTCTCCCTCTGCCTCTGCCTCTCTCTCTCTCTTTCTGACTCTCATGAATAAATAAATAAAACATTTAAAAAAAAAAAAATTTCCCATCTAAAAATACTGTGTATTTGAAAACTTAATATTTGCTTTAATTCTTTTTAGATTTTGGGTACACACGGGCGCCTGGGTGCCTCAGTTGGTTAAGCGTCTGCCTTTGGCTCAGGTCATGGTCCTAGGGTCCTGAGATTGAGGCCTGCATTGGGCTCCCTGCTCAGCGAGGAGCCTGCTTCTCCCTCTTTGCCCCCACCGCCCACTCATGCGCACTCATGCTCGCACACTCTGTCTCTCTTTGTCTCTCAAGTAAATAAATAACATCTTTAAAAAAAAAAAGATTTCCGGTACACAAATTTGAGTTACTTAAACTCTTCAGATTATGGTCAACTGTCGTCGATCCTTGGAGGATTCCGCACATTTTTTCACTTTATGCTTCATCTTCACTCCCATCCCTACAGCACCCTCCCTAATGGGTGCTCACTTTGATATGTGCCCTAAGACATGCATGTATTGGAAAAAGACTGAAATTTTTTGTGTAGATATTTTTGTGTGTGTTTTTTTTTCCTTTTTTCTTTACATATTTCATGTTTATTTTTTTTGTTGAGGTGTGATTGACATAACACTTTAGATTGTACAAAATTATTTGGTATTTGTATACATTGTAAAATGATCACAATAAATTTAGTTAACACCTGTCTGCATACATAGTTACAGATCTTTTTCTCTTGTGATGAGGACTTTTAAGATTTACTCTCATAACAACTTTGAAATATGCCGCACAGTATTAACTGTAGTCACCATGCTGTACATTACATCTCCATGACTTACTTATTTTATAACTGGAAATTTGTACCTTTTGACACTCTTCATGCATTTCAAACCCCCACCTGCAGTCTGTTCTCTATATCTGAGTTTGGATTTTTAGTTGTTTAGATTCTACATGTGAGATAATATGGTACTTACCTTTCTCCATTTGACTTATTTCAGTTAGCATAATGCCTTCAAGGTCCCTCTGTGTTACTGCAAATGGCAAGATTTCATTCTTTTTATAGCTGCATAGTTTTCCTCTCTGTGCATGCATGTGTTCGTGTGTGTGTGTGTGTATTCCACATCTTTATCCATTTATTCATCCAGGAACACCTAGGTTATTTCTGTATCTTGACTATTGTAAATAAGGCTGCTCTGAACCTGGGAGTACATCTGTCTTTTTGAGTTACTGTTTTCATTTTCTTTGAATAAATACCCAGAAGTGGAATTGCTGGATTGTATGATAGTTCCATTTTTAATTTTTTGAGCAGCCTTCATATTGTTTTCCGTAGGGGCTATACTAGTTACATTCCCACCAACAGTGCATGAAGATTTCCTTTTCAATGACACCCTCATAACACTTATTATCTGATTTTGATAATAGGCATTCCAACAAATATAAGGTGATACCACATTGTGGTTTTGATTTGCATTTCCCCGATAGTGATGTTGAGCATCTTTTCATATGTCTGTTGGCCATCTGTATGTGTTCTCTGGAAAAATGTCTATTGAGATCCTCTGCCCATTTTTTAATCAGAGTATTCGGGGTTTTTTGCTGTTGAGTTGTATGAGCTCATTATATATTTTGGATATTAACCCTCATATACATGATTTGCAGATATTTTTGTCCCATTCAGTAGGTTGCTTTTTCATTTTGTTGATGATTTCCTTTGTTGTGCCAGAAGGTTTTAATTTGATGTAGTCCACTTGTTTATTTTGCTTTTGTTGCCTTTGGTGTTGGAATCAGATCCAATAAATCATTGCTAAGATTGATGGTCAAGGAGCTTTTACAGCCTATCTTTTTTTCTAGTTTTATGGTTTCAGGCTTTACATTCAAGCCTACATCCATTTTGGGTTAATTTTTGTGCATGATGGAAGACAGTAGTCTGGTTTCATTCTTTTGTATGTGGCTGTCCTTTCTTACATATTCCTGCCTCCTTTGTCATAAATCAACCATTTATGCATGAGTTCATTTCTGAGATCTTAATTCTATTGTATGGATCTATATATCTGTTTATGCCAGGACTATACTATTTTGATTACAGTACCTTGGTAGTATAGTTTGAAAGCAGGGAGCATGATGCCTCCAGTTTTGTTTTTCAGATTGCTTTGGCTGTTCAGTCTTTCTGTGATTCCATCCAAATTTTAGGATTATGTGTTCTATTTCTTTGAAAAGTGCCTTTGGAATTTTGATAGGGGTTACAATGAGTCTGTAGATTGCTTTGGGTAGTATGGACATTGAACAATATTAATTTTTTTCAATCCGTGAGCATGGAATGTCTTTCTGTTTATGTCTTTAATTTTTTTTTTTTATTAGTGTCCTAGTTTTCACTTGTACAGATCTTTCACCTCCTTGGTTACATTTTTTCCTAGGTATTTTATTATTTTTGGTGCAATTGTAAATGGGATTTTTTTCCTTAATTTTCTGATAGTTTGTTCATGTTAATAAATGCAACAGATTTTTGTATCCTTCTTTCTTGAATTTATTTTTAATAGGTTTTTCAGTGAAGTCTTCAGGTTTTTTATATATAATACATGTTTTTTTTATAAATAGCATTGTATTATCTTACTCTATAGCTTACCTGTTTTCCCTTTTAATCTGAATATTTTTATTGGTCTCTGTGTTTTCCTGCACTGTATCTTTTAAAAATTTTTTTAGGGCCCTGGGTGGCTCAGTTGGTTAAGCGACTGTCTTCAGCTCAGGTCATGATCCTGGAGTCGCGGGATCAAGTCCCACATCAGGCTCCCTGCTCAGCAGGGAGTCCGTTTCTCCCTCTGACCCTACCCCTCTCATGTGCTCTCTCTCTCATTCTCGCTCTCAAATAATAAAATCTTTAAAAAAAAAATTAAAAAAAAAATTTTTTTTTAATCCGTTTCAGGTGTCCAAGAAGATCTTTTTGGTATTTTAATTGGAGTTGCATTGAATTTATAGATTGTGGGGGCATATTTATAATACTAAGTCATATCAGTGAACATGGTAGTCAGTTCTTTTGTGTCGTTTTGTAATAGAGCTTAAATTTGAGTTTCGGCTCCTTTTTTTCTAATCTTTCAACTTTTACTGTCTCAGCCAAAACCTCTAGTAGTATGGTGAGCAAGTAGCAATGATGATAAGCTGGCATCGTTACCTTTTTTTCTCTCTTAAAGGGATTATGTATTAAATTTCTCCATTTAATAGGATGTTTACTATAGCTTTTTGATAAACAACCCTTATTGACACTTCTTTTCTTGGTTTGCTAAGAGAGGTCATTATGAACTTTATTTATTTATTTTTAGAGAGCGTGCATGCATGCACATCAGAGTGGGGCGGGGTGGGGGGGGCGGACAGAGGAAGGGGAAGAGAGAAAATCTTAAGCGGGCTGGAGCCTGACACGGGGGCTCCATCAGGACCTGAGCTGAAATCAAGAATCAGATGCTCAACCGATTGAGCACCCAGGCGCCCCACGAACTTGATTTTTAAAATTCTCCAGTGCTTTTTTTCTTATCTACTGAGATAGTCATATGATATTTCTTCTGTAGTCTGTTAATGTGCAAGTAAGTACACAGATATATTTTCTGATATCTCATTTTTGCATTACTAAGGTGAAGCCTAGTTATTAAGTGTGTTAAGGGTGTATATATGTGCACACACGTATATTTAATTCCTTCAGAATTCAATTTGCTAATATTTTATTTAGGTTGTTTGTGTCTGGGTAATAACCCTTCTCTTTCTGGTCCTTAGAACAATTTATATAAATGCTGCAAAACTTATTTAACAGCTTGATAGAACACAACTAAAAACTGGACTTAATACTTTTTGAGTATAGAGATTTTGGATAACTATTTGAATTTCTTTAGTGGTTATTGAGCTATTCCAGTTTTAAATTTCTTCTTATTTATGTTTTTCAATATATCTCTATTTTATTTAGCATAGAGTGAGAATCCTGTCGTTGCCATTATTTTGTTTCTTTGGAAGGGGTAACCATTCGGTTTATTTCTGCTGTCATCTTTATTTCCTTCTTGGTTACTCTGTTGCCTTTTTTCTAGCTTCTTGAGTACTTAGCTCATGGTTGTTAGACATTTTTTTGTACTAAGTTAACTGTGTTGCTTAAGTTTTGACATAGAGGGTTTATAAGATTTATATTCATAAGTAACATTACCTGCTTTTTTGATACCTCTTCTTTTGAGTTTTATTATTAATAAAGAGCTTTTCATCTTTTCCTATGACCTGAAACAAGGACATTGTAATTCTGTGTTCTTTAAAGCTTATGTGGTGTTCTGCTATGAAGTTAATCTGGTTGGGTATCTTTCAGTTGCTTCTACAGTAATTGGAATATTCATGTATGATGTGTTTCTTCCAGGACGAATTATAATAGTCTGAGGAAATGATTTCCTCTAGATTTTGGGAATTGGTTGTAAATTCGTGATTATGTTCTTCCTTAATTCTAATCTTATATTTTGGCTTTTTATTAATTTCCCTTATTTAGAGTAGTTCCTTATTTAGAATTTTTCTAAAATGCTAGTGTTTAGATTTAGTCATGTTTTTTTGGTTTCATTCAGTTGAACTTACACGTTACTGCAGAAATACTCATATGTATAAATGTTTACCCGATGTACATATGTTTATATAGTTTGAGTACTGAATTTATTCACAGCCCAACTGTTGACTAGCTTCTTGATATCTGAAAAGTATATTAGTTGTTTTGGTAAATATATATATGCTTTTTTTCCTTTTATCAAGTCTTTTTTTTCTTTTAAAAATTTTCGGTATATATTTTGCTGCTATATCACAGTGTCTCACTTTGTATTTCAAACTGCATCTTAGACGTTTTCTGTTATATTAAAAAACAGATCTCCATAAGATAAATCTACAGTATGAATGGACCCTAATTGAACGGTTTTCCTGTGGGTGGATATTGAATTATCTCTAATTTTTCCTCATTACAAGTAATCCTGTGGAGAACATTCTTGTACATCTTTGCAACTATATAAATGGGGTTTTGTGGAGTGAAATATCAGCATCAAGAGGTTGTTTGCATCTTTTTCTTTTTCTTTTGTTTATTTGCATTTTCAGTTTTGATGAGAACCAGTAAATTGGCAGCAAACCAATACTAATTCCATTCCAAACACTAGTGTGACAGTACACATTTCTTCACATCCTTTTAACATTGTATACTAAGTCTTTAACTGTCACTGACCTGAAGAACAAAAAGTTTTCATTTAATGTATGCTTCCTTAATTTACTAATGAAGTTGAATATCTAATTATATTGTCTGTATTAAGTTCTGTTAATGGTCGTGTTTATTTTCCCATAAGATTGTCTTGTTGATTGTAGTAGATTTTTGTATATTAAGGATGATAGTTTTTTAATGTCTTACTTTGCAAATTTATGCTTCCACTTTATCATTTGTGAAAATGCTGACTTTGGGTTTATTACCCAGAACTGCCATTTGTGTTGACAGTAACTGTCACAGTAATAACAATAATTTGGGGAAGTCTGTCATCTGTGACATAAGTGCAGAGTAATTCTAAAGCTCCAATGCAAGGATTATCTTAATTGTTCCTACAAGTCCTCAAAGCAAATAACTTACGGTTAAAAGCAATGTCCTGGTTTTGACCCATTCAGAATACACATCTAAGTCTTTGTTAGGTTTTCTCTGATTATGCAAGGGCAGTCTAAGTATTTGATAGGCAGCATTTGTTTATTGCTCTGAAAGGTCTTGTGTTTTTTAAAAAAATAGTAATTTTTAGGAAAATAAGTTTTCGAATAGACTCTGCTGTTCTCCATATTTAGTAAATACTTGCCTAAGTCATGTTTTATCCTATGAAGACATCTTTACAGTTGTTAATTATTGACATACTCATTAACATTTTATGCCATTCTGCATCTTATATTCAACATTCAAGATACATTTGTTTTTAAATTTTTCTTCTAAAATATTACTAGTTTTGGCCAGAAACAAGATACAGTTTTACTTTAAGTTGCAAATTAGATACATTTAAGGAAAAGGAACAAAAATTTATCAGATAAATCATTTTTCTCCAGAATTGACTTCTATAAGTAGATTTGGTATATTAGTTAAAGGCATTAGTACAGAATTTATATTCCTATTTGAAATGATTCTGTTTCTCGTAATGCAAAGTGTTGGAGCCTTGCTCTTCAATAGGACCTTAGTGGGTGGGGCAGGACAATGTTGTAATGAACTCACTAGCCAGCTGTGTTACCTTGGGCATGTTCCTGTACTTTCTTGTGTTCCTTTTTCTCTTCTTATAAAGTGGAGATAATAAATAGTATCTACCTGGCGGGATTATTAAAAGAATTAATTTGAGAATTGATGCAAAGCAATTAGCACAATGCTTACCACTCATTGGTAGATCAGGAGTTTATGTGTCCTTATTGACAAGTAGACTGTTCTGAATATAGTATCCTTCACACAGCATTTGTGTGGGTAAAACCTGATCTTTAGAAGAAAATTTGAATTATTTCTAGTTTTATTTACTTCCTGAATGACTATTAGCAGGTTATTAACCCTCCTAAACCTTGGTTTTCTTATTTGAAAAATGGGGATAGTGTTCATGCTGCTTTGCAGTGTAGTTAGTTGTAAGGCTTAAATAAAATAATAGCTAGTGAATACTAAATTGCTTTATTGTTTGTTTTACTGGTTTGTACATTTCTTCTCTTTATCCCTATTATTTGGTCAAGTGTACCTTGTCCCTTTTTAATTCCATTTTTTCATGAGTTTATTTCTGGTGAACTTCCTCTTTTCTGAATGCCCTTTAGCAGATGTTACTTGGGAAATTCAAATATAATTTTGGAACTTAAGAGATTCCTTTTTAGTGCAGTCCTGAGATGCTAGAGTTCATTTTTTTTTTTTTTTAAAGATTTTATTTATTAGAGAGAGAGCACAAGAGGGGGGAAAGGGAGAAGCAGACTCCCTGCTGAGCAGGGAGCCCGTTGCGGGACTCGATCTCGGGACTCCAGGATCATGACCTGAGCCGAAGGCAGTTGCTTAACTAACTGAGCCACCCAGGCGCCCCCCTTTTTTTTTTTTTAATATGAAAGAAATATAAACCTCTGTCTACCTTAGCAGGATTTAATTTGTCAAATGAAGCAGTACTCATACAGTTGAAGCTTTCATGTATCTCTAAATCACATCACCTTTTGGTTAGATGTTAAAGTGGCAGCAAGCCAAATATTTTCCAGCAGTTACTATAATGTTTGCTCCAGAGAGATTGTAGTTGTCCTATCCTGCACACAGTGCTAGAACAAGTTAAAGAATTTAATACACTTTTTGAACTATCTTTCTATACCATGCAGATTCCATTTTGTAAATAGTGATGTGAGAGGACTTAATCTGTATAAGAAGAGATAAACATTTTCTTATCAAACAGCTCAAATTTTGTCAAGTTTTTTCTTTGAATTCTAATGGCTATTTAAAATTCCTTCACATTAACTCTAATTTTCTTCTCAGAAGTTTTAGAAAATAATCATCTTCCTCATCTATTTGTCTGAAAATCACATTTGTGTTCTTAAGTCCCCTTTTCTTGTTCTCCATCCCCACCTTTTGCAAATGTTCCTTAAATCACTTAGCATATTTGCTTTGACCATTGAACATGTCTGAAATTGAGATTCATCTTGTAATCCATTGTGTCTTACGATCTCCATTCTCCAGACAGCAGTTATGGCTTAGTTGTGCATGATTGAACAACAAAAAGTGCCAGCATCAGAAGAATGAATGTCAGTGGCTTGAAAGAAAGTTCTAGAAGTAATGGCATAGCACTCTTATCAGCTTAGGAATAAAATGATTATGGTGAGAGAGTAGAAAAAGCAATGAAATGATATGTGTTGAGCCACATTCCCAAAGCAGAAATCAAAAGTAGGTATGTGCTATTTCACAATAAAGTTAATAAGGAAGAAAAAAAGGTCACCTTTAAGTAGGGACAGAAGATAGTTAAGAACAAGTACTGGTCGTTTTTAGTTTTTTGTGTTTGTTTTAATGCTGCATTACCAATATTTTTGATAGCAAAGGGGATGATATTGTGTGGAATATAATGGATGTCGGCAGCTCTCATACACAAAATGGTCTCAATATGAAGTTTAAAGAACAGCTGAACTATTCTATTTGCCTTTCTTTTTATTCAAAAAACTGAATTGTGATAAAAATCAGTGTCTAAGAATATATCTTTCAGAAATGTAATGTAAGTTAAAAAGCATGTGATAGTTCGAAGATGATTTTACTTTTTCTTTTTTAGAGATCTTTACAGTGTTTTGTCTTAGATTTGAAGAAATGTGATATAGATCTTCTCTAATCACTCCTTCAAGCCTACTTTGTTATTACCTAAATAATCTGGTACCTGGAACTGGACTTAATACCTTTGATCTCATTCAGTAATTAATTCATTCATGATTCCTTGTAAAATTACTTTTTTTAAACAACCTCTTTATTAAGGATATGATTGACTTATAAAACTGTACATGCTTAATGTGTACAATCAGATGATTTGGGGAATAAATGCATACCTGAGAAACTATCACCACCAAGACCACAGTAGGTTCCTAGTAGTTCTTCTGGGTCCAAGAGCGGATTTATATTCTATCAAATTTATCAAAATCGATTTATATCAATAAATCAAATCGATGATATATAAATCAAATCGATTTATATCAAACTAGTGTCACATAAAACTTTCTCACCCATCTTGTGTTGAGGCATTTGGATTCACATTTTATCCCTGTTAAATTTCACCTTGATTGTTAAATTTTGACTATCATCCAGAACCCATCCTTTGTAGTTTTGACAGCTGCATCTTTATGGCATGTCAGTCTAGAACTTAGTCTAACTTGATGTAAATATTCTCTGAATTCACGTTGTTGAGATCATGATCAGTCCACCTATACAACAATAGCATCTGCTTCATATATTTTAGCTATAAGGCATAGCTAAGATAACCTATGTTGCACATAGATTGTCTTTTGTGTGTTAGTTAGAAAATTACCATTCTTAAGAGAAACAGTCCTATCCTTAAACTTCTGAGATACTTTGTAGAAGAGAGAGATCCATGCCACTTTTGAAATACTTTTAAGTCTATTTTTCATTTACCTCCCTACTACTTGCATTGATAAATTATTCTAAATGACTTAAACTGTGAAAAGTATGCCTATTTTTATACTTTTAATTTCTTCATATATTAATGAAACTAATGAAAACTGATATTCAATGTCATAGCACTGTTAAATAATTGAAATCTTTTTGTAATTTTTTTCTTTAGAAATCAATGTGGACCGAGCATAAATCACCTGATGGAAGGACTTACTACTACAATACTGAAACAAAACAGTCTACTTGGGAGAAACCAGATGATCTGAAAACACCTGCCGAGGTAAAAGTTTGAGGCTTTAAAATTAGGGATTGTTAAATAGATTGAGTCATGTTTTTCTTAGGATTTTATTGGTGATTGTTAGAAGGCAAACCAATTTTGTTTACTGATTTTTGCCCCTGCTCAGTAAACTTTATCAGGTGGCATCAAATTAAGAAGGATTAAAGAATAAATTGGAAGAGCAAAAGGACTCTCTGTGCTCTATTCTTTAAATTCACATTTTTAAAATTTATTTATTTAAAGATTTTATTTGTCAGAGAAAGAGTGCACGTGCACAAGGGGGGGAGCAGCAGGGAGAGGGAGAAGCAGGCTCCCCGCTGAGCAAGGAGCCTGATGCGGGACTTGATCCCAAGATGCTGGGATCATGACCTGAGCCAAAGGCAGACACTTAACCGACTGAGCCACCCAGGCATCCCTAAAATCACATTTTAAACTGTTTTCCCTTTATAGCAAACCTAGGTGATTGCAAATGTCTTCCAGTGAATTCTTAAACATTTCCAGTGAGTTTGGGGTAATGGAGATGGAATTAAATTAAAAATATAAGTATCCTTCTGTTAGAGTGGGAAATTGTCTTTGTGAAAAAAGCCCCTGAAAGTATGTGTATTTCTTTTTGTGTTGCAAATTTTATCATTCACAATATACAGTGTGGTAATTAGATTGAAGGACTAAACTGAGTAAACTTTATTGCAAATGGTTTAATTAGGAACTCTGGAGTCCTAAGTAAGAGTTGATCTGGCATTTCAAGCCACACTTGGAGATTTTTCCAAGTTGGCAGCGTATCTTTATTTTCTCCCTCTTAATTAAGGAATTTGAGGATATAAAAATATTTTCCAGGCCACCACACTAATATGCATAGCGTACTTGGGATGGGAGGTTGGCATAGACTAATTTTTTTTTATCCCAGTACTGATATAGGCAGTTATTTCTTCCTTAAATATCATCACTAAGACACCGTCTAAATAGGAGTTTTCCGTAGCATTCTCATGCCACGCTAACCAGTTTTATATATTAGGTTTTAAGTATATCATACTTATTGTTTCCTTACATAAGATAGTTCACATAAGTTTAATAAATTATTAGCCATAAAACTGATATCTAAGCATGGGTAAACCAGATTTTGCTTTTTCCCAGTTTTTATGTTTTTCCTACTTTTGTTAGTATTTGAGAAGTCTGTGAAATGCATATGATAAATTTCACCTATGATGGGGGTGTAAATGGCACCAGCAAATAAGATTTGAAATTTACTTAGACCTGGTTTTGAATCTTGCCTCTGCCCCTTAATTAGGTGTATTATCTTAAGTTACTTTCTGTAAGTAACAGTATAAATTTGAAATAATAGTATGGATGTTGCAGTATTATTGCAAAGATTAAATAATATTTTAAATAATATCACCTACTAAGTATTCTATAATTGGTGGCTTATCTTAAAAGCATTTGATTTGGGGGGCGCCTGGGTGGCTCAGATGGTTAAGCGTCTGCCTTCGGCTCAGGTCATGATCCCAGGGTCCTGGGATCGAGCCCCACATCGGGCTCCTGGCTCAGCGGGGAGCCTGTTTCTCCCTCTCCCTCTGCCTCTCTCCCTGCTCATGCTCGCTCGCTCGCTCTCTCTCTCTCTGTATCTCTGTGTCTCAAATGAATAAATAAAATCTTTAAAAAAAAAAAAAAAAAAACATTTGATTTGGGGCGCCTGGGTGGCTCAGTTGGTTAAGCGACTGCCTTCGGCTCAGGTCATGATCCTGGAGTCCCTGGATCGAGTCCCGCATCGGGCTCCCTGCTCGGCAGGGAGTCTGCTTCGTCCTCTGACCCTATCCCCTCTCATGTGTTCTCTCTCTCTCATTCTCTCTCTCTCAAATAAATAAATAAAATCTTAAAAAAAAAACATTTGATTTGTACAGATTGATAATATTTAGTGAAACAGTAGTGTGAATGATTAGTGATGCTAAATACATTACTGAGGATTTCTATTTCCCTTTAGCAACTTTTATCTAAATGTCCCTGGAAGGAATACAAATCTGACTCTGGAAAGCCTTACTATTATAATTCTCAAACAAAAGAATCCCGCTGGGCCAAACCTAAAGAACTTGAGGATCTTGAAGGTAACACAGAAAAAAATAATTTTTAATGTTAATTTTTTACATATCTATGTCATTCACATTGAAACAATCCTTCATAAATAGGATTGTTCAAACACAGGTCTTATTTTTAAAAATGATTAGAACATTTTAAATGGTGTAACAGTTTTATGGGCTCTTATTTTCTTGTTGCTCTAGATATCAGTTCTATAGATTTTAAATAGATTTTTATTTGATTTGATTCCACTGAAACTAGGATACCAGAATACCATTGTTGCTGGAAGTCTTATTACAAAATCAAACCTGCATGGTGAGCTGCTTTGATAATTCATTTTCTGTCATTATTTAACATTTTTAAAGTATGTTACTAATGTTCACTAACCATGATTGGATAAATCTGCAGTGAGAAACCTCTAATTAAAAATTCATTAAAGGGTTATATTATAAATGAGCTTGTAACTTTTAAAATTATACTTTGATTTAAAAAAAATTACCATTGGAAAATTGAATAAGGACATCATGTACAATAATTCTAAATACAACTGTGTGTGTGGGTACATACATGCAATATGTGACTTAACCCATATAGCAGATAGCAGAGAGCCTTGAGTTCAGTTTAAATTTTTTTATTATCAGACTATACATTTAATGCTGATATTATTTTAGCACAACATTGCAAAATAGCCTTTATGTTATGGGAGAATTAAACAAAATGCCATGCTTTACTTACAGAGGGAGTATTTTTCATTATCCTCAACTGTTCAGAATACCCCTGAGAATCTGGAAATACTACCTAATATGAAACCCAGTTCTTCAAATAGCAGAGATTAGAGTGAGAATTGAAAATTTAGTTCTTTTACTCTCACTTCTGATGGAATCTGGTATCATAAATTATTGATTTAGAAGCAGTAGATTTTAGAAATGGGGCTAATAAAGTAGTCTGCAGTGTGGAATGACATCTGACAGTAAAGAGAATAAAAATTTCCCAGAAGAACTGTGGTCTTAAGTCTACTTACCTTTTTCTTGTGTCACATAATTAGCTTAGATCATCATTGTATCTGAAAAATATGTTAGTAATGATGACTCCTTTAGTATGTTTTGTCAGACATCCTAAACATATTTTCAGAAATGGTTTCCATTAAAGGGGGATAAATTTTTTAAATACTTTCATAAAGTTCAGCTTTGTTACCACTTACGTGGACCACCTCATTCCCTATCAAAGATGCTGAATATTTTTGTTACCCATAAAGAAAAATTTAATTGGAATAAAAGCTGAAATATTGAATGCAAATCTTTAAAGGTCTTTAAATTTCTATACTAGCATTGGCTAATAATAATATTGTAGATAGGTAGATTCCCATTTTATTCATGTAAGAAATATCAAGCTCATTTCTGATATAACCCTAGTATAAAACAGTTGGTGTGTATAACTATCTATCTACCTGTCAATGCTAGTATATTGTGCTGGAATTTCATGATATGAATTTGGTCTCATTTTGAATTTGGTATCTTAGGGAAAAAACCAATTAGTTTTACCCTTGGGGGAAATAGTGTTTTAATCCAGAATTATACAGATATTTTCAGAGAGTTTTTGCAATAGCCAGCAGCCTTTGGGAAAGTAGCAGTGTGCAGAGAAACTTTCCTAAAAACTGCTGTTGTTTAAATTTGTCTTCATTCTTTAATTGCTACCCTGCAACTTTGGAGCAAGAATTTGCTCTGAAAAAGTTTGTTTTTTTTGGATGGTAAATTAAATCTTACTGTATGAAACTTCTCTTTATCTCCCTTTAATGTTTGTTTTCAGTGATTGTACTTAAAATCCATGTCATATGTAACTTTGCTTTTTTCTCTTTAATAGCAATGATCAAAGCTGAAGAAAGCAGGTAAGCAATTTTGGGCATCAGTACAATTTATAAATTTGGTATCTCCTGTATATAGCATTCTTGTTTTAACTATTTGCTTTATAGTATAAATAGTATTTAACATGTCAGGCCTGATGGTTTGATGTCTTTGGAGATTGGGGGCAGGAGAAGGATATTTACTCAAGATATACAAATGACACTTTACTAGACAGTGATTGTTGGAGTTTGGATTGCATCCTTTGAATTAAGAAGGCTGTGTTGTAGAAAAGTTCAAAATTTGGTTTGATTTAATTTGGGAATGGATGAAGTATATATGTCTTCCTGTATTCAGGTTTCCCTTTTAATATATGAAATGGATAAAATTTAAAGTTCTTATAGAAATTTATGATATAGGCCAAATTTTATGATGTATAATACAGTCTGATAGTAGGGCATTTTGTGAACAAAAACAATTATTGGACTTTTGGAAGTGCAGAGTGTTGCATGAGTCCCTATCCTGTATTAACCTGAATGTTTGCTCAGTTAAATCAAAGTAATCCAGTGTCATTCTGTGTTTTTCATCTTTTAAAATGGCTTAATAGTTTGCCACATTGCCTCTCTCCCTTTTGTAGTTTCTCTTACTCATTAGATTTTATGGTAAAAACTAGTATTGTTTGGCTTTCTGATTATTACTTAAGGAGATGACCCGGTTTTTGTTGTTTTTTAATACATAGTAAGCAAGAGGAGTGCACCACAACATCAACAGCCCCGGTTCCTACAACAGAAATTCCAACCACCATGAGCACCATGGCTGCTGCGGAAGCCGCTGCCGCCGTCGTTGCTGCCGCCGCCGCCGCTGCTGCTGCCGCCGCCGCAGCCAATGCCAGTGCTTCCACCTCTGCTTCAAACACTGTCGGTGGAACTGGCCCAGTCGTTCCTGAGCCAGAAGTTACTTCGATTGTTGCTACTGTTGTAGATAACGAGAATACAGTGACAATTTCAACTGAAGAACAAGCACAACTTACTAGTACTCCTGCTGTTCAGGAACAGAGTATGGAAGTATCAAGTAATACTGGAGAAGAAACAGCTAAGCAGGAAACTGTAGCTGAGTAAGTTCAGTGACTTGTGTTTTGCAAATCAGTACCAGACCTCATTAATGCAAGAAATTGCCAGTTTACATGGTGGCCATTGAGTGTTCAAAATTTTTGTGTGAATCAAAACATGAGCCTTTAGATAATGAATCATTATCAAGGCTGAATTTTGTGAGGTCATGCTCTTAAACTGTTGAAAAACTAATCCTCACGTTTTAGGAAGCAGAATTCAGAGATCGAGGGTGAGGCACAAATTTAGAGGGGGATACCAAGCACCTTAGTAATCAAGATACGTCAGTTGTGGCGCTGTAATTTTAAATCAAAACTAGTGCAAAAAAGCCATGATTATTAAAATAACAAAATTTTAAATACAGGATTAGTATTACTTTATTTTGCGGACAGTCTCAAATATGACTTAGCACAGCCCTGAAAGGAAGTGCTATAGTTTGATGTTGAACAAATAGAAGCAAAAATTAAGTAGACAAAAATATTTAGTAGGATGTAGAAGGAAAACTGTTACTGTAATTAAATTGCTACAACTTTTTAATATGGCAAAACAGCTACATCTGTCAGTTTATAGTTCACATGTACTTGTGTTCCCTGTCATCTGGTCATATTTCATATGGCTGTGCTTTATATAGATAAAAAAGTAACCTTGAGCCATGCTTCCTGGCTTTAATGATGTCCACATATATTTTAAAAAAAATGTTAACCATGGTGTCAAATTCCAAACATGATCACCCATCTTAATATTTAAGCATATTGATTTCATCTCCCAACTCCTTCTTGTAAATATACTTTTTAGATTTTTATGTACATTTCCCAAAGTTGAAAATAGCTTTATAATTTTTTCTGTTTGGAAGTTGAAAAAGGAATCTAATGGTATATTTGAAGGCGTAAAAGAGTAACATTTTACTTATATCCTTCGGTCCTTTTTTATTTTTATTTTTTTTTAAGTTTTCTTTTATTAAAGATTTATTATTTGAGAGAGAGAGCGCACACACTCGTGCAGGAGAGGAGGGTAAAGGGAGAGCGAAAGCAAACTCCCCTCTGAGCCCAGAGCCCAGCTTGGAGCTCCATCTCAAGATCCTGAGATCATGACCTGAACCGAAAGCAAGAGTCGGATGCTCAATCAACTGAGCCACTGACGCACTCCTGTTTTATTATTTTAATAATCTCTACACCCAACATGGGGCTCTAACTCACAACCCAAGATCAAGAGTTGCATGCTCTTTGAACTGAACCTGCCAGACGCTCTCCTTCTGCCCTTTCTCTGCGCATTTAAAAATACATGCATTTTATATATGTATATTAAACCTATATCTGATGTCTTTTACATTTTAAGGATACCCCATCATGTTGAATGATGGCATATTATTTTATTATTTACATATACATAAATTTCAGTGTTTTGATAGACATTTAAGCTTTGGGGGATGGTATTTTTTTTACATCTTTTTTATCCTTTATTTTTTTCTACAGTAATTTGTTTCTCGTAATTTTAGCAATGAACAGTTATTTCCTGCTTATTTTCTTTCTAGTATTTCTTTAAGTGCCTGAGTCATTATAATCTTTTTATTTTAATTACTGTAGTATAGACCATTTATAGCTGTTAATTTTTGACTGGGCCCTTTATACTATTTCTGATGATTTTAAATAAATTTCCCAAAGTAAGGTTACTTGACTCAGAGGGTGTGAATATATTTTTTGTGGTTGTTAGTATTTGCTCCAGTATCTTCCCCTAAGTTTTCTACTTAGTTTTGGTTTTCTCCATTTTTTTTCCCCTTTATATAGGAAGGGATTATATGACCTTTTCATAAAGACCCCCAAACTAGTACAGTTGACAATTCTTGGATATGTTAATTCTTTTTGTTTGAGGTCAGTGTTTGGCATACTTTTTTTTGTAAATTATCACAGAGTAAATACTTTCAGTTTTGTGGATCATAAATTCTGTCACAATGATATAGTTCTGCTATGATAGGACACAATAAGCCATAACAATATATAAACTCATGAGTAAAACTATTTACAGAAACAGGCAATGGGCTAGATTTGGTGCATGAGTTGTAGTATTCCCATCCTGATTTAGATCCTCAGCATCTTTTTTTATATTCATGCACACTGCCCAAATCCTTACTTATTAAGGCACTGAAATGAAGACACTGGGTAAGTTTTACAGACCATTTAAGAGTATTCATTTGTGGACTAGTGGAACTAATGTTTTAGTGTAATTGTTTCTTTTAGAAGCCGTCATGCAAGGTCCTAATAACTGAATGTTTCAGGAAAAAATTATATTACCTTTATGTCTTTATGTTTAGGTAAGTGTGTAGGATTCATATAGGAGACTTCATTCTAAAATTGTAAAATTTAACCTCAATATCAAACAAATAATGAAAACATTGTTTTTCCAAGTGAGGCAAATGTTTATACTTAAATTATAAATACAATGTTTGAATTTCCCTCTAGTTTTACTCCCAAAAAAGAAGAGGAGGAAAGCCAACCAACAAAGAAAACCTATACTTGGAATACAAAGGAAGAGGCAAAGCAAGCATTTAAAGAATTATTGAAAGAAAAGGTACTAAAGATTTTTATGTGACATACAATAATTATCTAATAAATGAAGTTACTGTTTAATGCAGTCAGTACCTTGATGCCTTTGTTGAAAATAGTAATTTCATAAACTATTGTAAGCAAAAATGAACAAAATTTGCCTTTTTTTGAAGAATATTTTGTGTACAGTGTACTACACAGCACATTCTACCTCTGTATTTAATATAATGTTTTTTATTCATAAAAATAGTTTCTCTTTTAACCAAAGGTCTTAAGTATTCTTGCTCTGTTAAATATCAGTTTAAGTTTTCTTTTTAGTCTATATGTATATTACCCAGGTTTGCCTTGGTTCAATAAGAAATTATTAGACCTCTTTCAAACTTGAGTAAAGGGAAGTGCTTGATGTTTGCAGTATTATACTTTATTTCCTGGTGTATGACTTTTACAATATTTGCAAAATTTTAATTTTGTCATTAAATGGTTTTCAGCGGGTACCGTCTAATGCTTCATGGGAACAAGCTATGAAAATGATCATTAATGATCCACGATACAGGTAACACTTGAAGTTTTTTATTTACTTTTCCAACCCTAGCAAATTAAAAATGTGTAAAATAATATAATTTTTAACCTTCATTGTCTTTTCTTATTTTAGATACCAAGAACAGTAGTTATATGTCAGATATGAACCAAAAAAAGCCAAAAAGCTTGTCATACAATTTGAGTACAGATTTTAAAGTAGAAATTATTTTCTGTAATTGTTTCTTAATTTTTAATATCTTACTGGAATTTTCTTGATTAGCAAATGAAATCATTTTTTTTTTCAAAACTTTGACATTTGATCATCCTGCCTTCATTTACTCTTATATGGTATTTTTTCTATTTAGTGCTTTAGCAAAGTTGAGTGAAAAAAAGCAAGCCTTTAATGCTTACAAAGTCCAGACAGAGAAAGAAGAAAAAGAAGAGGCAAGATCGAAATACAAAGAGGCTAAGGAATCCTTTCAGCGTTTTCTTGAAAATCATGAGAAAATGACTTCCACAACCAGATACAAGTAAGATTTTTAGTAATGCATAGTATATGTTTACTGCACTGTTTCTGTGTCAGACTTTTTGCCAAGTGTAGTAACCAATCCAAAGTATATGCTCATTAAAGCTAAATGACTATGAGTAGGGCAGTTTTATAAGGTACAAATCAATAGTTAAATGTGGAATTTAACTTATAGACTTACTGAGTTATTAACTAGGGACTAGAACAAAAGAGGGGTAGACTGAATGTAATAATTAAAGCCTGACTCCTTTCTATTTAATGTAAAAACTGAGGGGTGCCTGAGTGGCTTAGTTGTTTAAGCGTCTGACTCTTGATCTCAGCTCAGGCCTTGCTATCAGGATTGTGAGTTCAGGCCCCACGTTGGGCTCCACGTGTGGAGCCTACTTTGAAAAAAAATACATATATATGTATACATTAATTATATATTATATATATAAATTGAAATTTAACATTTTTGCAATAAGTTAAGTTCATTTTCCATATGTACTTTGTTATTTTCCTCAGTTTTCTAGAAAAGCATTAGGGTAAAGATTCTTCATTTCTTTAAATAGTCCTGTTTTATGTATTATCTAAATTTCTGGGCAACTTTTTGAAGTCTATAATTTAGTTCCATGGACAGTTTGTTAGTGTCTTATAGCTACCCTAAGAAATATAGTCTTGACTACAAAACATGGCTCAGTTAGAATTATTCACTCCTTGGGGCGCCTGGGTGGCTCAGTAGGTTAAGCGTCCATCTCTTGTTTTCAGCTTAGGTCATGATCCTCAGGGTCATGAGATGGATTCCCACATCAGGCTCCTGGCTCAGCTGGGCATCTGTTTGGGATTCTCCCTCACCATCTCCCTCTCCCTCTCCCTGCCTTTCTCTCCCTCCTCCTCCTTCTTTCTCTCTCTCTCTCTCTCTCTCAAATAAATAAATAAATCTTAAAAAAGAAAATAATCCACTCCACCTCTAAGGAGGACTGGAGGCCTAAGCTATTTTGTTCTTAATTATCCAAAAGTTTTCCCTTATAATATACTAATGAACTTAGAGTGTTCATTGGGTGGTTTTATGGCTTACCATAAAATTAAATTTTATGGCTTACCATAAAATTAAAATAGCTTAAAATTAATTTTTATTGAGTAATGTAGAGTAACATTAATTTTTTTTACTAGAAAAGCAGAGCAAATGTTTGGAGAGATGGAAGTCTGGAATGCAATATCGGAACGTGATCGTCTTGAAATCTATGAAGATGTTTTATTCTTTCTTTCAAAAAAAGAAAAGGTATTATTCACTCATAGTTGTTAGTATTTATAGATAAAACAAGATATTTCTTCATTCTGATTAGGAGTTATTTTATAACATGTCCATTTTTGTTGCTTGGTTTATTCAATTTATGTGGTGTAGCAGATCTCTTTATTAGAAGTTAGATTTAAAAATGGATAGCTCCTATAATAGTAAGTACTGATGTGGACACACTAGGTACAGATTTATCCAACTCTTACTTGAATTGTCATTAATTGGCTGTCTTATGCCCACTTTGAAAGATACTCTTTTTTTTTAATTCATTAAGTTTTTAAAATACTCAGTATTTTTGTTCATAATGTATTTGTGTAAGTTTTCTATACAAGAATGGCAGTAACATATAATTGTTACCACTAAAATGTGCTTGCACGATAGTGTTTTAAAATACCTCATACCTATTTTATTTTGCAGTAAGTTATGTATTATTCAGTTTTGAGATGTATAGAAATGTAAGTATTAACGAAAATTTGAACATAACTGAAAGTGGTTGAAGACTGGCATTTGCCTATTGTGTGACTTGTCAACAGTAACCTTAGTTTTAGACTCTGTCTATAATGCATAGTTATAGGAAGAGGGATTTATGGAGTTGTTGGGGACATACGATTTTTAGATTCCAGCTTCTTAGAAGAGAGGTAAAAAAAAAAAAAAATTGAAGGTAAGCAGTTACCAGGCTAAGAAGTTGGACAAGATCACTGGAAAAGTAGTATTGATATTTAAAATAAACGGGTAATATGAAATTTGGGCATCATTTAGAATGTAAAGAAACTCTCACTGATTGCAGTTCAAATACCATACTTTCTTTGAACCTCAAAATGTGTATTCATTCTTCTGATTTAGGAGCAAGCAAAGCAGTTACGGAAGAGAAATTGGGAAGCCTTAAAAAACATACTTGACAACATGGCTAATGTAACATACTCTACTACCTGGTCTGAAGCCCAGCAGTATCTGATGGATAATCCAACTTTTGCAGAAGATGAGGAATTACAGAGTAAGAATAAAGATTAAATGGGAGAACCTTGTTTTTTTAGAAGTCCAATAGCAAAGAATTCCTACTTTTATTATGAGGTCACTAACTGAATGTTACACAATTTGTTCATTCTTTTTTTTTTTTTTTTTTATGTTGGGAGGGGCAGAGGGAAAGGGAAAGAAAGATCTTAAGCAGACTCCACACCCAGCCCAATGCAGGGCTCAGTCTCACAATGCTGAGATCTTGACCTGAGCCAAAACCAAGAGTCGGACGTTTAATCCAACTGAGCCACCCAGGCACCCATTGTTTGTCCATTACTAATACAGTGTTTTGTTGGTTTCCAGACAGAGTCTAATTGAGTTTCATTATTCAGGAAGAAAATACTAACTTTATCAGATAATCCTTAAAATATGTTTGTCATAGAGCAAACCTGAAATTGTTTTTTGCCATTTTTGTGTAATTTAGTATGAACTAGATTAATTACCACAATTTTACTCAAACTGTCTTCTTGAGGTAATGGCTTTAGAGATTTGCAAACACCAAAAATTGTATTAGCATTATCCTTCATTAAGCTTACCCCGGTTTTTTTTCTGATTTACCTAGTTGCTTTTTAAATTACAGCTTTGTGGATTACCCCTCTGAATACCATGCTTCATTCAGTAGGTGTGGGATAGGGCCTAAAATTCTATCCTGTTAAAAGCTCCTTAGGTAATTCTAATGTTGCTGACAAACTTTACAGTAACAGTTATATTTTCCTTAATTGTGTCTTGTGCATGGTCTTTATTTCACCCTCGAATTCAAGCTATCTTTTAATGAGGTTGTTCTGGAATTTTTTAAAAACATTTCCTATTTAAATGATTACAAGTCATATTTGAGTTTAATTACAAGTATTTTGGAAAGGTGAATTTGAAATTTTTAATAAGGAAGTTAATGTAAATAAACTGCTTTCCTTACTGATAACGGACATTTTAATTTTATTTAACTGGAAAAATCTCTAGACATGGATAAAGAAGATGCATTAATTTGCTTTGAAGAACACATCCGAGCTTTAGAAAAAGAAGAAGAAGAAGAAAAACAGAAGAGTTTGCTGAGAGAAAGGAGACGACAGCGTAAAAATAGAGAATCTTTTCAGGTAATTAAAAACGTATCTTTTCTAGTTTAATTTCATACTACGGTTAGTGAGCTTCAACAGTGATAGAAACAATTTTGAGACTTCCTCATCCCAGATCATTAACTTAGGCTTTGTGGAGGATCCATACACATTTAACTCAAGGAGAACAGCCATTTTAGGCCAGGGGAACATAAAAGGCTGTAGCAGATTTGATATTTAAGGTGAGCACTGGTAAATCAATTAAGGTTTCACTTGGGGAAGAGGAATAGCATGAGCGAAGACTGAAAAAATATATATGATGACTCATTGGTTGATTTTTAGTGTCTAGAGAACAGTAGGGAATGATATGGCGTATATAGTTTGGGGATGGGCCATAGTTCTTAAATGCTATACGTAGAAGTTGAAATTATATATTCTTTATATAGGTCAGTGGCTCATTTTCACCTCCAGATATCATTTTTATCCTCTCATTAATAGAGAATATCATGGAGTGTAATGAGTTTTTGCATTTCATATTTCACCAGATTGCTCATTTCAGTAATTATATTAATAGCAGTTAGCACTGTTTACTGCTATACATTTTAAATTGATAATCACTTAAATTTTTATTACGGCCTTCTAAGAGTTGGTACTATTTCTGTTATGTCCATTTATATAAGATAAGGAAATGGACTCAGGCAAAGTGACTTACCCAAATTCAACGACTAAGTAGTGGAGCCAGAATTTGAATCTGTACAGTCTTTTTTTTTTTAAGATTTTGTTTATTTACTTAAGAGACAGAAAAAGCATGAGTGGGTGGGGGGAGAGTGGCAGAGGGAGAGGAAGAAGCAGGCTGCCTGCTGAGCAGGGAGCCCCACAGGGGACTCCATCCCAGGACCTGAGTTCACAGCCTGAGCCGAAGGCAGATACTTAACCAACTGAGCCACCTAGGATCTCTTCCATTAAACACTGTATTAAGATAAATGGTAAATTACAGTGACTTAAGTTTATTTCTCCTTTAATGATAATAATTATTTGGCGTAGGATAGGGCACAGTGCTATTCCCTAAGGCAGTAGTACTCAAAACTTAGTGTGCATCTAAATCATCTAGAGGACTTTTTTTTTTTTAAATAATCTTTCTGCCCAGTGTGGGGCTTGAACTCTGTACAACCCCAAGATTAAGAGTCACATGTTCTACCAACTGAGCCAGCCAGGCATCCCACCTAGAGGGCTTTTAAATAAACTCTTACTATCATGCCAGAAGTCACTAAACAATCTTAAATGCCATAGACAATAGCATTCCTTTAGTCCTCATTCCATGAAACCTTAACATTTCTTACTCTTACGGGTTCCTTTATTGTAGTGGTTTGCTGTAGGATCATGCAAAGAATTCTTAAAACCGCAGATTTCTTGAGCTTCACCCCTAGAATTTGATTCAGTAGGCCTAGGGTGGGTTCTGAGAATTTATATTTCTAGGAAGTTTCTAGGTGATAGTGATGCTTCTGGCCCATACTTTGAGAATTGCCCTAGGCTGTTAGCCTTTTATGCATAATTAGGAGTTTGTTGTCCACATTATCACATTTCAGCTTGGAAGAAGTTGAAAAGATAGTTGTTCTTTTTTTTTTTTTTTTTTTTTTAAAGCCAATAATGTAGAAGTTTTACTCTACTTCATATTCAACTGCTGAGAATTTAATCACATGGCTGCAACTAGATAAAAAGGCTGGAAAACCTACATTTTAACTGAGCAGCCTTGTGCCTGGGAAGAAGGGAAGAGCATATTTTAGGTTTTTTTAATATTCCTCTGCAACCATTGAATTTTAAGGGCTCTTATGAAGGTTTTACAATGGTTTAAAATAAGGAGACCTATATGATAAAATAGTAATACAATAAAAATAAGGTAGTCTGGGTCACAGAAAATAGTATGTATTATGTCAGTGTTGGAACTGGAAGGGAAATTGTGAGGTAAAGTCCACATGGGTCTTTTAGTTAAGCCTAAAGTATGGCTATGGTTTCTGATTACTGTTACTATAACTGGTATCAGCATGTTACTTTGTTTTTGCGTTCAAGAATGAAGAGAAGTGGAATTGATAGGTGTATGGTTTTATTCAGGGCATTGGTAGCCTGTAAAAATTTGTATGCCTCATGTATGATTTTAGTATTAATTTTTAATTTTAGTAATCTTTAATTTTACCCAGTATATCCAAAATACTATTTTAATATGGAATTGGTATTTTTTTTAAGAGATTTTTTGGTAATCTTCAAAATCGTCATGTGTTATATACTGATGACATATCTCAGTTCAGACGAGCCACATTTCATGGACTTAGAAGCTACATTTGACCTGTGTCTACCATATTGAACAGTGCAGGCATAGAAATTTCAGGAGCAGAATTTTGGGCCATAGTTCTTTAGAGACATTTGTTTATAGAAATAAACACCCTAAGGATTTGGGGAAGCAGGAAATATGAAAAATTGTTGAGTACAAAAGTCCCAATATGTTGCCCTGAAAAATCAGCAAATACTGAAAAAGGATAAAGAACAGAAATTGTAATAAGCATATAAAGATTTAGATTTAGGCTATAAAATTAACATGGAAGAAAGGAAATAGGTTTGTTTGTTTTTAAAGATTTTACTTAATTATTAGAGAGCAAGAGTTGGGGGGAAGGGCAGAGGGAGAAAGAAGCAGACTCTCCGCTGAGCAGGGAGTCTGACGTGCTGCTCAATTCCGGGACCCTGAAATACGACCTGAGCCAAGGGCAGATGCTTAACTGACCGAGCCACACAGGCAGCCCAGGAAATAGATTTTTTTTTTTTTTTTTTTTAAGATTTTATTTATTTATTTGACAGACACAGCGAGAGAGGGAACACAAGCAGGGGGAGTGGGAGAGGGAGAAGCAGGCTTCCCGCGGAGCAGGGAGCCCGATGCGGGGCTCCATCCCAGGACCCTGGGATCATGACCTGAGCTGAAGGCAGATGCTTAACAAATGAGCCACCCAGGTGCCCCAGGAAATAGATTTTTAAATCAGATAATGAGGTTGAGTCTTGGTACTTCAAACTATGTATCACTTCAGTAAAATACATCCTCTTAGAGGCCCCACCCACATTTATTCATTAATTAAAAAAAAAAAAAAAAACACAGCCAGAACACATTGGGCACTGTGTCTAAAAACAAAAAGTGTATTTTACAGGCAACATGTGAACACATTTTTAGCCTCATTATTAGAGATAACACCTAATGTTTCTAGTTAACTTGTACTTTTATATATGTTTTTTAAAAGTGAAATCATGTTCCATCTTAAGGAACAGTAAACTGAAGCCTGGAAAATAACATAGTTTTTCAAAGATCCTTTTCTCTGAAGTGCAGAAGAGGTTTTTGCCTAAAAGAAGATTTTATTTTCATCAAAGAGCAAGTATTCTTTGCACCTTAAACATATTTGGGTACATTGGTACAAGAGTTTCAAATATTGCTGTTTTTAATGTGTTTTCATGTTACATTAATATATCTAATGTCCTTAAAGATGACTTTTCAGTATAATGGGTTTTTATGATTGTTGGGTTTTCCTCCCCAGATATTTTTAGATGAACTGCACGAACATGGACAACTGCATTCTATGTCATCTTGGATGGAATTGTATCCAACAATTAGTTCCGACATTAGATTTACTAACATGCTTGGTCAACCGGGTGAGATTCTTTTCTTCCCAATTTATAGTCATGATAGTAGTTGGGATGGGCCAGAGAGGAAGGCGGTTATGTTGGGGAATGGAGGGGTGCTTTATTTTGTTTTATAAACAAAAAAGTAATTGCAGCTCTTTGGTTAGAGCTAGCTTTTGACTTCTTTAGTTTTTTCATTAGGATCAACTGCACTTGACCTTTTCAAGTTTTATGTTGAGGATCTTAAAGCACGTTATCATGATGAGAAGAAAATAATAAAAGACATTCTAAAGGTAAACACTACACTTACTATTTACTGTTAATCTGTAGTATATTTTAATTTTATAAGTTGATATTGTGTTTCTTTATGTATTATTAGTGTTAACAAGATTTCTCTTTCTTAGGATAAAGGATTTGTAGTTGAAGTAAATACGACTTTCGAAGACTTTGTGGCCATAATCAGTTCAACTAAAAGGTCAACCACGTTAGATGCTGGAAATATTAAGTTGGCTTTCAACAGTGTAAGTTATCATCTTTACTATGAAAAACAACTAGCTTTACAAAGTTTGTACTAAACTACTTTAGTACAGTTCTTAATATATTCAGCTAAAAGTACTTAAGCTGTAGGCTACTGAAATAAGGGCATATGACTAGGATTTTACTGGGTAGTAAAGTAAAAGAAAATAATGTATTTAGATAATCAGCTAATGAAGAAGTTTCCTTTGCTCAAATTAACTGGTGTTGTAATTTGGCCCATAACTTAGAAATGGTGGGAGAATGCTTAAATTAAGGATGAATTACTTCAGTTGTACTATTATAACTGATTAAATATGATTTTCTAAAAGTTATTAGAAAAGGCAGAAGCTCGTGAACGCGAACGAGAAAAAGAGGAGGCTCGGAAAATGAAACGAAAAGAATCTGCATTTAAGAGTATGTTGAAACAGGCTACTCCTCCAATAGAATTGGATGCTGTCTGGGAAGATGTATGTATAATTGTAAATTCTTTCTAATGATCTGTTTCCTTTACAATTGAAGATAAAAATATCTTTAATTCCCTTCCCATTTTATAGCCACAAAAAGAAGCTAAAGTTATTGGTAGAGTATAAATTAAATATACTGAGAATATTTAAAAGTATAAACTCAAGTCTGACCCTGCATTTAGAAATATTTATTGAAAATGGTTTGGACTTCAGAGGAAGAGAAATTTAATAGACTTTGAGGGGATGGGGCTGTCATAGTTACTCCTTGCTGTTGTGATTCTTTTTTGTCATACTGGTATACTTCTCTTGGTATTCATGTATTCTTATCTGAATTTTTCAGATCCGGGAGAGATTTGTAAAAGAGCCAGCATTTGAGGACATAACTCTAGAGTCTGAAAGAAAACGAATATTTAAAGATTTTATGCATGTGCTTGAGGTAATTTTAGTATTCTCATAATTAACTTCACTATTTCAAAATAAATAAAAATATAAACAAAAATTGAATTTAGATTGATTGATCAAAGTGTGTTTTTTAAATTATACTGCTTCTCTACAAATGTCATTACCTGAGATGGTTAAGGAAATGATTTTTCTATAGAAACTGCTTTTAAGTAAAAGAAACCAAGCTTGCATGTGAATATAAAGATGTGTTCGTAGGGACAGTTCATATTTCTTTCATGTTTTTACAATGTTTTAAAAATTGAGTTCAGCAGCCTTCTGTAATGACTGGTAAACCTAAAGAAAACGTAAACAGCTTTTAAAGCACACATTTCAAATATTACACTGTCAGATGTGTTCATTGCTCAGGGAGGTCTGGAAAATAATGGAATAAGTTGTAAGTTTTTGTTAAAATAACTAATGATAAAATTGCAAGTTACTCCATTAGCTGAACAAGGGTATTTTGATGAAGATTTAAGGTACTTGTATGTAGTAAATATGCTAAATAGACTAGTAATTACTGAATAAAAACATTTGGTGCCTATATGGGGCCAGGCATTGTTTTAACAGTTTTACAAACACTACATATATGAACTTAATCCTCACAACAACCCTGTGAAGTTGCAGATGAGCAAACTGAGGTAAAGAGAAGTAATTTGCAGAGAAAGGATTCTAGCCCAGGCTGTTTGATTCCAGGGTCAATGCTTTTAACAAGTAATGCTACCCTACCAGTTCTGGACATAGTGATACTTTATAACACACTGCAAGCTGGCATATATTTAACATTAGAGTGTTGGCGTGGTGTGGTCATAGGGCACTGCAGGTCACTTAATTGTTCACTATTTCCTTGGATTTCTTGTTCTTAATGAATTTCAGTGTCGACAACAGTTTGCTCTGTTAACATATATCCACAGTCACCTTTATTATCTCCTAGCTGCCTCTAGATCTAGTCCTGTTGGCCTCTTAAGTGTTTTCAAAGTGTGTTTGAGAGCAGCAGCATCTACATTACCTGGGAGCTTGTTAATAATTCAGAGTCTTAGGCGCCATTGGCAGAAATCCTGCATCAGAATCATCATTTCAACAAGATTCTCAAGCACTGGAATAGAATGTACATTTAATTTTGAGAAGCTCTAGCTAGTATCTTAACATTGTCCCCCAATTCGTAATCATCAAGATTTTCTGGTGACCTGTGCTGGGAGTAGTGGTGAGGTTATAAATGGAGCTGAAGGATTATAGCATAGGGAAGGGCCAGTTACATTGGAATAAGTTTTGGGACCCTAGTAATCTGAGTCTTTGAGTTAGAAAAGGACAAGGAATTTAGCAGTCAGTGACATAGAGTAAAAGGAGCTTCCTTTCTGAGTCAGATGTTTTGTTTTCATTTACTTGTAAACTGAAGCAGAATTATTTTCAAAGCCATAGATAAGTTTGGGGGCAAGGAGCTTTTACTGCAGCATTAATAAATGAATTAAAATCCACAGAGACAACATTTCCTTTTCTGATTTCACGTGGTGTTAGACTGTCTTTGGAGGACTTAAGGTTTGACTAGGAAGAGAATGCTCCTTGGGTGGAGAAAAAAAAGAATTAGATTTTGCTTTATTCTGAGACCAGCCCTGTTTATCTTAGTTCAAGGATGGCTCTGAGGTAGTTCTTTTTCATGGTGCCAAGCCTAGCTCGCTGACCAAAACCAGATTGATCAGAAAAACCATGTCTGAATGTAATTTTATTTCATTGGTTTTGAAAGTAGTGTGACTGTTCTACAGATTATACTTCTCTGGAGTTTATCAGTTGTCCCTACTAAAGCATACCATTCTCATTCCTATAAAGAGTGCTTTCTTTCTTAATACTTTGTTTTTAGATATCAAAATGAGTGGGTATGGGATGGTTAGAAAGGAACAGAACATTTTAACTGCTAATTCTTTGCAGTTTCAAGGAAGTACATCCTAAATGTGCAAAATGAGAATAAGATTTTTACTCTTATAACTTGTATAGCGTCTAAAAATTCCTTATGATCTGCTTCTAAAGTAAATGTAAACTTTTGAAATTCTTTTCCTTTTGCACCTGTAGCATGAATGTCAACATCATCATTCAAAGAACAAGAAACATTCTAAAAAATCTAAAAAACATCACAGGAAACGTTCCCGCTCTAGATCGGTAAGGAAGTTTATTATGGTACCCTAAATGTGTTGAAATATTTGTTAACATCATTATGAATGAAATTATATATGTATTATATATAGGGATCAGATTCAGATGATGACGACAGCCATTCAAAGAAAAAAAGACAGCGATCAGAGTCTCGGTCTGCCTCAGAACATTCTTCTAGTGCTGAGTCTGGTAAGCATTTCTTTTAACTTGAATAGAATCATTGGAACTGTGGGGCACCATCGCTTAAGGGTCCAGCTCTTGGTCCTGAGATTGAACCCCTGCTCAGCACGAGTCTGCTTAAGACTCTCCTTCTCCCTTTCCCTCTACACCCCCTCCCATGCTCTCTCTCTCCAAAATAAAACTTTAAAGAAAAAAAAAATCATTGGCACTTGGATGTCCTCAAATTCAGACTTTTTTTTCTTTTCATGCTGCTTAGAGAGAAGTTATAAGAAGTCAAAAAAACATAAGAAGAAAAGCAAGAAGAGGAGACATAAATCTGTAAGCAAGCTTTTAAATATGTGGTACTGCAGCTAGGTTTTAGCCCTTAACTTGTTCAGTGGTGATAGAACTCTTTTCTGTCTAGGCCTATGCAGTCTAGCACAGTTCAGGTGGACACCTAAACTCGGGAATTACATAGTTTGTCTTCACTGTAATCGTCCATTAAAATCTTCTATAGTGAGCTTTGAAAACAAACACACATCAATGTTAAGATTTCCACTCTGGCTTTTTAAAGTAATCTTAGAGAAAGACCCAAGTGTGTATGTGTTGCCGCTGTGGTGAGAATCACAAGTTTAAACATTCACCTATTTCTCTACTCTTAGTTCTTCATTTTACATAGGCATCAAGATACCCTAAGGAGCTTTTTCAAAACAGAAGTGACGGGTACTTACTACTTGTTGAATGAGAGTTTTTTTTCCTTCATGCTACTCACTCGAATTTATACATGTCTAATAAAGGACCATTTATTTAGGCAGTGACATTGCACTTTAAATCCTGCTTTTCAGTGCACCGAGGTGGCTCAGTTGGTTGAGCATCCATTCCATACTTGATTTCTGCTCAGGTCATGATCTCAGGGTCGTGAGATTGGGTTCTGCACTCAGCGCGTAGTCTGCTGAATATTCTCTTTATCCCTCTCCTGTTCACATGTGCTAAATAAATAAAATCTCTTAAAAAATAATAATCCTGCTTTTAGTTGCAGTTTTGAGGAAAGAATTTACTATATAATGGTCAACCTATTAGATGATTAAGCTAATCACAGCATTCTCTATATATATCTGAACAAACCAACAATATTGGGTTGGCAGAAAATGTAATGTTTGTCTACATTTACATAATAGATATAATCCACATCTTGTGTGCTTTCTTCCCTAATTCAGTGAAGCTCTTTTGTGATGTTAATGTATCAGAATGTCATCCTTCCCAAAGGAAAGACCAACTCCCTCCAGTGAATCTTGGAAATGTTACAGAATCCTTGAGGTTAATAATTCAGATTTCACCATACTAGGAACACATGCCCTATAATAATACATGGATGTTCTTAAATATTACCTATATGGAGATACGAAAAAACATAATGGTATCTTCATCAAAATGCTGATGTTATTTTTAATTTACACAGGACTCTCCAGAGTCAGATGCTGAGCGAGAGAAGGATAAAAAAGAAAAAGACCGAGAAAATGAAAAAGACAGAACTAGACAAAGATCAGAATCAAAACACAAATCACCTAAGAAAAAGACTGGAAAGGATTCTGTAAGTGTTCAGAATTATTTCATACCTGTGTTTTCAAAATACAAAAATGGATATTGTGGTTTGTATGACATTGAATAGACTTTTTGCAAGTTGGCTACCATTTGAAGAAAACAATGAAAATTCAGTTAACTGCCTCTCACACAAAATAGTGTTCTAAGTTGTATATTCCTCAAAAATAAGTCTTCCATGACTGTTGTTTTAATCCACTAAGAAAAAGGATATGGTCTTCTACTTTGTAAGTTGTAAAAAGTACCACTGGACATTTTCTACCTAATTTTTTGAGGAATATAAGACACAGATCAGGGGTTCTCCAGATATGTACAGCCATCAGTACTAAATCCAGTTTCAAAAGGTAGCATTCCAGTAACTTTTAGGAGTAATCATTGTGAGGGAAAAGGTGAAGGCAAAGGGATAGGAGGGGGGACTACAAAGTTAACATTTTAATATCAAATTACATTAGTCTTTAGTTTCCCATCTGTGTGTGTGTGTATGTATGTAAATGACAGCAAAGTAACACAAGCCTTCTTAGCCTTGCCATTCTACAAATACTGTGGACTTAGCAGGAGTAATGCCCCTAAATGGACCCATGGAGAGTTTTAACTGTTTAGATAAGCCCTGGTTCTCCCTCTCGATATTCTGATTCAGTTGATAATGGAGGTTTTTTTTTAAAAGCTGCCCTGGTGAGTTTGATGCACATCCTTGGTGAAGAATGATTTCCTGAATACTTAATAGCAGCTTAACAGTTTCTTCTTTGTAGTCAGTTAAATGAAATCTCTGAAGGGAAGAATAGGTGATCTACTTTTTAAAGGTTGTTTTTCACCAATAGCACAATATTTTTATTTTTTGAATTGTTTTTCAGTCTAAGTATTGTCCTCATAAATTTTAAATGTTTATCTAAGGATAGTATGCTTAAAGCATAATACTTTTCTATAATATAAAACACTTAGAAGGCAACCTAGAATCTACAAAATTAGCAAAGAATATAGTGCCTTAGGTAATGAACACCCAACTTCCATTAAATGGAAACGAAATGTTTCATATTCAGTGGTGTAAGAGGAAGGGAAAGAAACCATTGTGTACCATTCTGCCCGATTTACATATTAATGCAAACTGAAAGTAGTACCATATAAAAGTCTTGTTCTGAGTTCACTATCTCCCCTAGTAAAACCAGGGAGTAGTTAGCAACTCATTAATAGGCTTTTGGGAAAGAGGTCAGTCCTAAACCCTGTGATGGGCTTGTTTTTGTGGAAGACAGTCCATATATTTTGGTTCCTTTTTTTCAAAGGTTCAATACTACTTAACCTTTTGAGTACTGACATTAAATGTAAATGTATTCAATGTCTTTTCAGGGGAATTGGGATACTTCTGGCAGTGAACTGAGTGAAGGGGAATTGGAAAAGCGCAGAAGGACCCTTTTGGAGCAACTGGATGATGATCAATAAATTATACCAAATATATGTTTACAGTATGATTTAAAGTCTAATTCAGACCAGGGACTCTATTTTAAAGTTCAATTGAAATAACACTGGGTTTTAATTATATCACAGGAGAAAAAAGTGCATTTAAGTATTGTTATTGTGGACTTTATAAAAAGCAAAGGAAATTGAAAATAACTTTTGATTCTGTATCAAGAATCATATTTTCATACGGTCATAACTGTCTTTCTGTGACCCTTTCATAGGGCACTGCAGGATGGATTAAAGGTGGCAATTTACTGATAACTGCAGATGTCTCTACTTTGTTCTGAAGTCTAAGTCATGAGGCGATTTGATTTACTTTATAGAAGTTGGATTTTGAAGATATAATGAAAATTTTTTTGATATTTAGTAGTACAAAAAAAGCACCAGCAACTGACAAAACTGCTTTTTTGTGCACTACCCAACTGGTTAAAGCTGATATGATCTTTTATGGTGAACTCAGAAATAGATGTTCTTAACGGAAACCTGGTAGACCCTTAACTATAGTGGTGCTAATGAGCACTACTATAATAAAGCCACCATTATTTTTTATGAAACACCTGAATACGTTTTAAAAAAAGGCTGTTGTGAGGGCATTATTTTGAGGTGATGTTTTAAAAGTTAACATCAAATCAAATTGTAAATTAGTTTAAATATATTGCCTTAAGGACCTACTAAAGAATGTGCCACCAAACTTTAAGTGATAGCTGCAATATCCTTGTCTGAAACAAAAATCAATGTTGACTTAAACATTTTCTTTAACAGTTGTTTTTTTTTTTTAATCCGATCTTTTCTCTTACTTTTTTTCATTGAGGAAGTCTTTTACCTTCCCTACTCACTGAGAAGTATTGACTTCATGGTACACATTCTAAAGCATTTCTGATTTGAATATTTTTGTACATTTTTATCAATTATTAAACCTTCTCTTCTAGTGTGTACTAGTATTTATTTCTACTTAAACTACTCACCTCTAAAAAAAATTGTATGATCATTTAAAGATACTAAATCCTTGAAATTTTGCTTCATCTTATCCACTTAGCTAGGTTCCTTTCCTTTTTAATATTTAAGAATATTATAAATCAGTACATTTGAGGCCCCTGTAATTTGTTTTGGAGCTACAAATTTCCTATAGAAAACTTTAGAGAGGCAATGGTTTGAAGCTAGAATACTCTTTACATGCTAACTTTTGAAGGTTGGTAATGTAATTTATACTATTTTCCTTCAGTGCAGGAGATTTTTTTAATAAGTAAATTTTAGCACATAGTCTTTGGCATTAGATATTTTTTTATTTTGGACACTTCGAGCAATCCTATTTCAAGTTGGGATTTGGAAGAACAAAACTTTCATTTTATTTTTCCTTCACCATTCTAATGAATTTGAGAAGTTCAAATGACCAGGACTATTCTTTCCCCATCCCTTGCTACTGTTTCAATTAAATCTAGCATCCACTGTTGAAAGCCTCAAAAAAGGGGGGAGGGGGCGGGGAGTTATTTCTAAATTTTTCTCTGCCAAGTCATTTTTCTGCTGTGAAAACTGACATGACTGTGGAAAATGAGAATCACTCTTAGAAGATGTGAAGTAATCAAGTTGCTTGCTGGAGGTTAGTCTCTTATTGTATATTAGAACCAAAAAATATAAACTTTGGCAATAGGGAGTTGCCTAGATTTAATTTTCAGAGGTCTCGTAATGATAGGTTAATATTGCTAATCATGTCAAACACTTGACATGGAAGTCAGTGGCAAAATCTTCAAAATGCTTATGATATTGGCAGAAATAGTGTGGTGTTTCATAAGAGATTTTAGAATCTGTAAAATTTTGTTTTAATTCCCTGAATGATTTTTTTTAAGTGCAACTTTAAAGTTTTAATTTTTCTATTTAAATAAAAAGTTACTGATATGTTTTAGCATGTCCTCAAAATAGATTTCTGTATTTCTTAGAGATACTGTCTTAACACCTCAAATTCCTACAGTACAAATTCAAGTTTCTCTATAGTTCATCCGTGAAAATTATTTGACCTTAAAACAACTACTGAATAAATGGCAACTCAAAATATAACAGCGTTATTATAAAAGATGTAATTGAAGTGACTATAATCCTTGTCTACCTTTAATGATCCCATCAAGTGGGATTTAGTTACCAAAAGGTACTGTACAGTCTGAAGGCACAGGTGATGGGAAGATTTTGTTACAAGAGTTCTATGTGAATATTTTTAACCTATTAGATTAGGTTTCTAAATTTTCAGTCTGGTAAAAGCTGAAATGTCTTAGAATATTGGTTCTGTTAGAGTTAAACAGAAATGTTCAAAGAGTTTGAACAAATGTGTTCAAACAGGAAAGTGTTTATTTTCAGATAAGGGGAAGTTACACGTTTCAGTTAAGCATCAGACTCTTCGGTAAATGTTGAGGGTTTTTCTTCCCTCTGTATCATTAATTATTGGATTAAATTTACTAATTAATAGATTTATTATAATAGTTAGAATCTCCAATATTTGATGTTTTTATTTTCTCCCAGTCCAGTAATTCCTGTATGGGAAAATTGAATTTGTATGAAGAGTTAGTCAAGTATGATGAATTCTTTGCACTTTCCCAAGTTTATTTAAATAACTTAATGCTTTTAAATAAAAGCAATGGTCCTTTTTTTTTTTTTTTAAACACAGCAAGGCTATTTCATTATTACCCAAAGCAGCTTCAAAAATAGAGATTATTCATGTTTTTCAACAATAAAAACTTCACTTTTTATGCCTCCCAGTAAATTTGAAAATGCTATGTCACAGCTTGACTTTGCTAATTGGGCCTCATTTTATACAACTATAAAATAAAAATGGCCTAGAGTAAGGCCTTATTAATTCATAGTGGTAGAGTGAAGAAACTGTAAAAACGGAAACATCTCTGTACATTTTTCTGGAAAGACAGTCCATAATTTTTTTTTTTTTTACCAAAGGGCCTGTATTCTGTGTTAAGAAGCATTTGCCTAATGATCCTGGTTTTCTTCCAGTGATAATGGTCAACTCAGTGCTGACTAGGCAGCCACTTTTCTTTTTGCATCCAGAGAGGGGTAGCCATGTAGGTTTTTTGTTTTGTTTTGTTTTTAAGCTTAGATGCTATTTGAGAGAGAACGGTTTCTAATCAAATAGTACCCAGGGAAGAGTGATGAATGCTATAAGTTTATAGAATATTTAAGAATATTATGTAATTTAAATGTAAATTACAAAATAAGGAACCAAATAAACATTTCTAAAAGCAAAATGAGGCAAAGCACATTAATTCCTTGTATCTTAAATCAGACTTCTTTTCCCTTGGGGATGTATCTCTCTCAGTATCAGGTACAATTTTCTTTTACATTCTCTAAGTAAAACCACTCATTTTAAATAAAGGAAAAGCAAAATAATGTCATGAGTAATTTTTCATGAAATTGCGTTCTAAATAGGCTTACAGTTTTACTTTATGGTTCTGGTGATGGCATATACCAGTCTAATAATTCTTACCTTCTTTATTAAATCTTACCTTGCTCTCAAGTTTCTCAGTTGTGTTAACTTAAATGGTGGTCAGGTTCCTTGGAGACAGGGATTTGTGTTTCATTCACTGCTATATCCTGTGGATTAGAACAGTGCCTGGCACACTATAGGCATATATTGAATGAATGTAAAATAGTTGACATACACTCATCCAGCATCCATGGTACCCAGCAACTGTATTATAGGGCTTGAAAAAGCATCATCGCAATAAACTGTACTAACCTACAACTAAAGCCAGATACATAATTGAAGTGCACTGAAGATAAGTTCTAGTGGCTGTATCTTAACTTCTTTTACGACAGAAATTTCCAAAAGCTTGTTAGTGAGAACATGCAACTTCCATGTGGTTTCTGAGTAGGAAAGAAAATCCCTTGTGATGATTTGAAATGTAGTTTTCATATTCATAAAGATACCACAGTACTTTAAAAGTAGTAAACTTCTGTTTGAAGAGTTAATGTTTAACTAGGTTAGAGTTATTCTTTAAAGGCCATGCTTGGAAACAGCAGCAAAATTCCCAAATTCCAAATTGAGAACTAATCATTTCAGGCTATTTCCAACAAAGGGTGAGGTATGGGAAGTGAGATGATTCTGCCGCAAGTACCTGCACACTCCCTCTAGCCCTTCATTTTATTTAGTGTGTCTTCCTGGCCTAAGTTCCTTAATTGTAGATTTTCTGTGCTTTTCAAAAAACTTGTTACATAGAAATTGCTTTTGTGACTCAATATGATTTACACTTCAAGGCCATCTCATTGTTAATGATTGGTAATTGCCCCAGGTATAATGGCCTAGATTGATGTTTCCATTTCAGGGAAGCTAGCTAACAACCCCTCACCCCACTTTTCATTCATAGACTGAAACAGAGTGGCTGCCTAATCAGATCATAATCCAACCAAGCCATTTCTTGATGCCCTTTTACGCTGTTCCTTGGGGTATCTAAAATGTGCTATTTATAAATACTCCTTTATCTTGGTCCTGCCTGAAACTTGGTAGGTTTGTTCTCTTGCCTACCTCTCTACAACTAAACTGAAGCTTTGTTCTGAAAGGTGAGTAATAATAAGGGGGAACAGGTTTCTATTTTCTGTGTTTGTAATTACCAGATTTTCTCTTCTGTTTATATATTGTTCTGATGTAAAGAACCTAATAGTTACATAAATTTAGACCTTTTGTAAATAAATATAATTTATTAGAAAAATGGCATCTTTTACTAAGTTGGATTTGTTTCAGCTTACCAACACTTCATGCATTTGTTTCTTCAAATTTTTTCTTGGAATTAGATCGGGTATTAGTTTTTTTGTTTTGTTTTGTTTTAAAGATTTATTTATTTGAGAGAGCGAGAATGAGAGAGAGAGAGAGAGAGTACATGAGAGGGGGGAGGGTCAGAGGGAGAAGCAGGCTCCTCGCTGAACAGGGAGCCCAATGCGGGACTTGATCCCGGGACTCCGGGATCATGACCTGAGCTGAAGGCAGTCGCTTAACCAACTGAGCCACCCAGGCGCCCCGATCGGGTATTAGTTTTAAGAGAAATGAAAAACTATCAGATTAGTCCTTTTGTGTATACTGAGCTGATCATCTTTGTAGACATTTCTGATAATTTAAAAAATGTCTTAGGGCTAAGAGCTGTTTTACCAAATATTAAAGCTAATAGGTATGCCAGTTATAAAGCTATCATAAGAGTAGGTCTTGCGGTGTAAAAAGGTAATTTAACAAAATCCAGTATGTTGAACCACAGTCAGTGATGGGTATCAAGTCCCATTCTGTGCTAAGCATTGTTGAGTTAGCAGGGTCCCTTGGGCAATCAATGAATTTTAGTGGATTAGAGTTTAGATTTTTAGGGCGCCTGGGTGGCTCAGATGGTTAAGCGTCTGCCTTCGGCTCAGGTCATGATCTCAGGGTCCTGGGATCGAGTCCTGCATCGGGCTCCCTGCTCCTTGGGAGCCTGCTTCTCCCTCTGCCTCTCTATCTCTCTCTGTCTCTCATGAATAAATAAAATCTTTAAAAAAAAAAAATTTTAGATTTTTAGAGGATTGGGAGTTGGGAATAAGGAGATTTAGTTCTGAATCACTGGTAAATCTCTCTAAAAGTGGATATTAATGGTATATAATGCCCCATACCTAACCATATCCATCTCCTTTGAACTTACTGCTGTGCTTTGGGTTTGAAAACGTTTTGAATTTGTAGAATATTAAAGATATTATTTCTTTTACCATGAGGCACAAACTAGAGAATTTTACTAACTAGAATTTAACTTTCCCCCTCTTTATAAAATAAAGCTTCAACTACATTGTATAACTGTGGTGCAGTAAGAAGAGTGCTAAATTGGTAACAAAGACTTAATACAATAATTAAACTAATCCGTGCCTCTGTAAGAAAGTTATTTTGAGGGGCGTGTAGGTGGCTTAGCTTTGGCTCAGGTTATGATCTCAGGGCCCTGGGATCGAGCCCCACGTCAGGCTCCCCTGCTCAGTAGGGAGTCTGCTTCTCCTGTCCCTCCCTCCACTCATGTTTTCTCTCAAATAAAACCTTTATTTTTTTTTTTTTAAGTTTTAAGCCACTTGACCAATTTTCTAAAATATGAAATTTCCTTGCTTTCCTAAAAAGAATATACTGAACGTTGCACAGTCTGATGATTTGGAATTAGCGTTAAAAATACCAGCATGTTTGGGCAATGGAAGCCAAACTGCTTGTACGTACCTTGCCAACCAATGTAGTTGTTGGTTGCAGGGTTACCTCTATGCAGTCCACACATAACCTATCCGTATACACACAACAAATTTGGGGGCGGGGGTGGTGGTGGTAATATCTTCACCAAACACCAGTGTTTCTCTGGAAGCAATAAATTGGTAAGTACAATTTTGGAGATGTATCCCTCACTACCAAAATCTATTAGGTTCTTACGTTCCATACAGCAAGTGATCAAGAGTTTGTATCGTGAGGGCAAGCAGCAAGATATAACTTCCTAGAAGATAAAAGTATATAAAACCGGTAACCCCCCCCCCCCCAGGTATGCCATTCAAAGACTACAACATATTACAGGATAGTAGTGTAAATAGTTTATTTGCTCATATGTCATGAAAAGACCAGAAAAGTAACATGAACTGCTTTTTTATAAAACATTTCTAATATTGCTAAGAAGCCCATTAATAAACAGAAAAGAACATGCCAACATTATTGTCTATTTGATTAATAAATATGCAATTATTTTAATATATGCTTATTAGCATTGAGCTTTGGAAAACAGCTGCTTGTCATAAAGGGCCAACTACTCGTGTATCATGGTCAAATTGCTTTTTTCATCAAAATCAATGTTAACAGACAAAATCTTGGCATGTTCTTTTTAAAGTACACATTCAAGAAAATGTGCTAGCAGGTGGCAGTTTTAAAAGTAATTTTTTTGTAAATAGGTATGCTAAAGTGAAATGTAACTGATCCCTAAGCTGTCCTTGTAGTTAAATATATATATTAAAAAAAAAACTATAAGTTAAAATAACATTCAGATTGTATAGCACAGGCTGATGCATTTTTAAACAATATTTACAATATTACCCAGAGGCTAAGGTGGGAATTAAAGTGTAAAAACCATAAAAAACTGCACCAATTTTATAGCAAAATATCTGTACATTTAAAAAGAGATCATATAACTACACATTATCCAAGGAAAATGGGACCTTCACCAAGGAGTTCACATAAGCACAACATAAAATAAGAAATTCAGTGGTTAAATACTATACAATAAACTTTACAATTAATATATTGATGTAATGTACCAAGAAGGTAAGCCAGAAGCAGAATGTTTATTATGAAAAGTAGAAATCGGCTTTAGTCCAGTTTTTGACTTTGGAATGGATCAAGTGCCCTGCCAGAGAGGAAGGAAAAATAACAGTGGCTTAGTTGGCCATTTAGTCCCATTACATACCATTTAAGCTTAATCCCAATGTGAATATTTCAAGCAATTTAATTGCAATTCCCCATAAAGCAATGATGGTAAATACATCTTCTCCGATTTACAAAAGGAGGAAGAAGTGGGGGTGGGGACCTGCGATTGTCAGGAGAATAAGGCTAGGTTAACTATCACTACTAGCTAGCAGAAGTAATCTTGAATGCTTGATAGAGCTAGTGAACTTTTCCCTGGCTAGCAAGGCACCAATTTCTGTTCTCAGGATAGGCCCATAATGGTCTCAGAAATCCTAATACTGATTACTGAGATGTTAATTTTAGTGCTAATAAATACATTTGCATTATTATTTTAAAAGCTGCCTCTAGCTGAAGAACACAGTACTGCAAAAAAATCTTACACAAATTTGTATGCCATCATACCCTTGCTTTCATACTGGTGAACTCTCACGGGGCATCATACCCTAGCATAGCAGTGTAGAATGTAAAACAAGACAAAGCTGAGTGACTTCTTTGCCACTGCAATGCATCCTGTTTGTACTTTGCTGGGGCTTGGTTGTTATGGACAGGAGCTTATGTGACTTTTTCCTTCTTCCATGTTGCAAGCCCTTAAAAAGACAAAGTTGATGGGTATGTCTAAAACACAAACGCAATTCCTTAAAAGAGCTCACAGCAAAGGAAACCCACAGCAGATGCATCCATGTTATTTACAACTTATCAGGAAACCAGGGTGTGCCATCATGGGACAATCACAATGGCAGATAACGAGTGTAATACGAAATTTACATTTTGGTTAAAAAATTGGATAATATACTGGTGTAAAAAGATACCTAATCAAATCAAACCCTATTGCTTTGATTAATCTGAGCAGGTACTTCCACTTTTAGGCACTTGTTAACAAAGGTTGAAAGGAGAGCCCGTCATTTTTAAATTCCTATGTGTTTGCTAAATCTGAGCCCTTAGAATATTTTGTCAATGTTCAAGGTTGCAGTTAAATGGTAGCACGTAAAGTTCATGTGGAAAGTTTCATTCACGCATACTCTCTACTCATACAGGCAGGTTTCAGGTTCACATGGTTATCTCGGCACCATTAACAGAACGCAAGTTCTGATCATCAAAGCGCCGCCTGACACTTCTCCTCACCGCATCGGCTCGTCTGTATGGTTGGTTTCTAAGATCTGTAAAGAGGAGAGTATCAATGAGAGAACTGCAACCTTTAGTATCATATGTCTAAGCAAAGACAAAGGTCAGCTGGCAGCCAATCAAAGCAGCTTGGGTAGGAGAGTCAGCCAACAGGCCCTTCAAATCCATTGAGTATTTGAGCCAAAGACATGTACTTTGCCCTCAATAGTTAAAGCAGGATGTAATACTGATGCGAATCTGGAACTTTTAGAAAAATATATAGGAAAGGCAACTGTTGTCACTGGCCAGAGAATCTAGCTGGAGTCTTACTTTGAAATGTTTCTTCAGTTGGAAAAAGCTGTGGCTTAGTTTTGCCCTTTTTTCCCCCTGGAAACCTGAATATCAATAATTGTAATGAATTTTAAACTGCAAAATTAATAAACTGCCCTGTCCAATCTTATCTGGAATTGTAATCAAGGAAGGACACTATGCTTATTTTGTAGGCAGAGGTTCTGTTATTTTTATTCAATTAGTATTAGCTGAGGTCTGTTTTTTATTTTGTGAAACACAATGCTCAATTAACCACTGAACAAAAATAGTCACTAAATCAAAATAATACTCCATTCCTGTACATTGTCTCCTGCCACCCAGTATTTCCTGTTTTTCACTGGAAGGGAGAAGTTGTTTGGGCCTTCCAGCATTCTCCAATTTGTATTGCAAATGCACAGAATGTTTAAAAATGCCTAACATTAAAAAAAAAAAGCCTTGTTGAATGAATCAACCACTGCATATTGGTTCAAGCAGGCACTGTTCTACCAGAATACAGTGGGATGAACAAAGGAATTTTATTTTATGTAAGCATTCTTAATATGAAATCATGCTTTCTTGATGAATACTTAAGGTAGGTAGCCTAGCCAGCAGGTAAGCTGCTTCTGATGGGGTCAGGGCAGGCTGTGTACTTTTTTCCCCACTGTTTCATTTAGTTAGTATTTATTTCCCTTCGTATTGTTGACTTGTTAGGAAACATTCTTTCGAAGGGGGAACATAACAGAATTAAACCAGACTGAGTCTTTTTTATTCCTTTACCTACTCAGGAGCTTGAAAATGGAGCTAATGGGCCATATCTGGCCTACAAAATATTTAGCCCCCAACTTATACTTTTAAATACAGCTTCCTGATCTTTTAATAGATAATATCAAAAAAAAGAGGAATTCTGACTTCCCTTGGAAAACTGGAGGGTCTGGCAATACTGAGCCCAAGTTTTCACATGGCAAAAAGAAATGAGCTGAGTGCTGAGACCTATGCTCTCAGGTTCAGCATAGTCCGCACCAACTCCCGACCCCTTGGAATTCATCACCCTGCCTTACTCTTTCTAAATTCAAGGGAAGAATAGTTTTACATGCCCTAATCCTCTCAAGCTTCTGCTTCCTGGCCCAGAATGGTAAGGGAAGGTTGGAATTCCACTTCTGGCTAAGGATATGCAATGACTTGTAGCTCTATAATTCCTGAGTCTTCTGAACAATTGGCTCTAAAGATCCAAATCTTTCTTCAAAGGCTATAGATCATGTTCCCTGGCCAGGACTTGGCTCTCAGCTTCTTCAGATCAAAAGGGGTTAACTGATTAACTCGAAGGCCAAGAAAAGGGTAGGGGAAGGACAGCCTAGCACCCAAAGCAAGTACAATCACCAGCAAATACCCTTGCCCAAGCCATCACACTTGAAAACATGGAAGCAAGCCACAAAGAGTCCAACAGAGAAGCTGCCTCACATCACTGGAATGTGAGGTTACAAAGACTTCCCCCTTGTCAGACTCTCAACAGTATTACCCTCAGCCATAGACTGAAACCACTGATCTGCATACAGAGAGAGGAGGAAGCTAAGTAAAAAGTGATGCTTGCCAGCTCTGTGTATCCTCCACCACCGGTGTGCTAGAAGAAATCCTTACCCTCGAGTGAACATTTGGAAATTTAGTGATATTATTCTTCTTTAAGGCTAAACAGAAAAAAACAAAAACACAAAATGATGGTTAAGTAAAAATGGGATGAAAATGGAAAGCAATTCAACTTAGTGCTTAACATACCCGGCATGTTAGCCAACAGAGGAGGAGAGTGGGAGGCCATTAATACAAGAGGTGTTAGATAAAACAAGGGAAAGATCAGAGTGTCTTCCCACCCAGCTCTCTGACCACCCAAATCCAAGCTGCTTTGAAGTTTGGCTCCAGAATGATAAGACAGTCCAGCAGCAAAACTGACAGGAACATTAGCTGAGTAGACGACAGTGTCTAGCCTGGTTAATAAGCACTGGTGGGTAAGTACACTGCAGAGCAAGCAACAATGATACACCACATCCTCTGATATCCTAAAAGACAGAGGAACATACGTAACAAGCGCAATTCACAGAAGAGTTAATGCCACAAAACAAACACGTACCCTGTTCCATGTCAATCTCAGCATGGGAGTTACACAATGGATATTTCCAATTAGAGTATGTGCTTCCCTTGTCCCTTTTCTAATCAACTGGGCACTGCAAAGAAGTTTATTATGTAGCCATCGGGAACCAAGGGCAGGCAGTTACCTCTTGAAAATTTGGGGATTTTTTTTTTTAAATTCTAAGAACAGTGGCATTTTCCAATAATAGGTATTTGCTATTAGTATTTCTGGTTGCCACCATCCTAACCAAAAATGCAGGTCCAGATATGATCTCATCACAAGAGAAATACCCTGGATTTGACAGGGAACAGAGCCACAGTGAAGAAGCGCGAATGAGAGAAGACTATGGGAAGCTCCTAAAGCCTTTGTTTTCACTTTCTGCCTCACAGCCTTGCTCCAACGTGGAACTGCTGATAGCTAAACTTGGGCATGACACTCAGAAGGAAAAGAGGCTGAGTATAAAGCTATGGATTGCCTATATCAACTTATACAGACTTCTATGTCCAAATGGCTCTTTGCTTGTACCGTGAGCTCCATCATACTGTGGATGATGGCTGTAGACAGTATAAGACAGTTAAGAAAGACCCAATTTACAACTGTGTGTAGTTCACAATTCCTTCTGCAAATCATTTTTCAACTTTTAGGCACTTTGTGTTCCTGAGCACTTGCCTACAGCCCAATTTATTATCAAAGCATGGTAACTGAATACAGAAAGGAGGCTGGTTTAATATCTGTAAACCCATTAAAACACAGCAAGTGCTCAATAAATGTTAGGTATAGTAGTTATTGTTATTAACTATCATTTTGTGTTCAAAGACATTAGCCCAAAAGTCTTTTAACAACCTAGCTGATCCCAATGCTAATTCTCAAAAGTAGTGCTCTATTTATACTATTTTTCTAACCCACACACACTCGGACCACCATAGCCATGTGGATTCATAGATATATTGAAAGTGGCAGTGAGTAAACAGTAATGACTGACATGCAAAACCATGCAGTGTGAACGCAACATAAAAGATAACATGGCGGAGATGGCGATTCCATGCTAGCTAGCATCCTGGGTGGCCCTAACAGACATACAGAGGGACATAAGAGGTCAAAAAATCTGTAGCAACCTTTTAAGAGCATCAGGTGAGAAAGAGTAATAGTTTAGTAATGGTATTCCTCAGTGAGAACAGGTTCGCAGAAAAATCGAGAGCCACGCTTGGCGGTGCGAGCGGTAAAGGGCACAGTCTTCAGCACTGCATCGAAAATGACAGCCAAATAAGACAAACAGAAGAGAGTAAAAAGCCAGGATCTATCACATTAGTACATGGTTAGTGCTTTGTTAATCATACCTGGAGACGGGGAAAGGCCATTTATACCCAAGGGAGTTCATAAAGTCTAAAAAAGGTACTCAGTCTTGGGCTCAGGGGGTGGAAAATGGAAAATATTTTAAAGAGAATAAAAACTGTAGTATCTGTGAGCAGATACTCATTCACCTCCGATGAGATTAGGCAAACAGAAACTGTACATTTTGCCCATTTGACAAGCCAGGGGTCACTGAGATGGAGAAACAGACTGATGGAAAAGGAACTCTTACTGTGTGAGGCTGGATGCTTCTCTCCCTACAAGTTAATCATACTGTGGCACTGAGGCAAATAGGTGCTTACCCCAAAAAGATCTGCTCCTAGTCTTGCTTACAGCAGAGCTGCTCCCTCAGGGCCGGGGAAACAAAGAGAGGTGCCCAACAATGGGGACTTTACCTGGGGGTGCCACGTGCAAACCACTGCCGAGGGAACGATGAGATACGGGCAGGCACGCGCATATGGACTGTATGGGGTGCCAGATGCAGACGCAGGCATTTCATCAGCCACTTACCTAGCCACTGACGACTCAAACCACTTTACTCTGGGCCAGAAACTCTTTATTGACTTCCTGTCCAGGATTTATGTACCTATTTTATTTCCTTGGGTCTGAGCTGGTGGAAAAAAAAATGGTGGTTTTGGCCGTTTGGGATCCCTAACTATGATGTGAAGCTACTCCCAAAAAATGAGAAGTCAAAATTCTAAGAGTTACATTTTTAAAAAAAAATTAGGATGGCTCAGGAAATGTGACTAATGCGTATTTGATGTGAAAAAGTTGTTAGTTTTGGAGGTGTGTGACAATGATACTCTGTCTATGTTTGTTTCTTTATTAAAGAGTCATTATCTTTTGAAGACACAGACACTGAAATATAACTAGATGAAATCGTAGGTCTTAGATTTGCTTCAAAATAATCCCAGAGGATGGGGAATGGGGAGCAGACATGTAACAAGACCGGCCCTGAGTTGGGAATTGTTGATAGGTGATGGGTATATAGAACTCATCATGCTATTCTCTGTACTTTGGCATTGCATGTTTTTAAAATTCTCTACAATAAAAAAAAGTGATAAGTATCTTGGAAGCTAAAAAACAGTACTCCTATGCAACAGACATGAAAGTCACTTGCAGCCACTGCCACAGACAGTGGCTCAAATTATTGTCCCAAACTGTAAGAGAACGCAGAATCTCTGGAGAATGGGCTTCAAGCAGCAAGCATTAGGCTACAACTTAATCAGATAAGAACCAAGCTGGGTTGGGCACCACTCATTCCTAGCTGACGATCCTGATTTTCTCTTGTCTTCAGTTACTTTGAATGAGTAAAAAGGCTTTTAAAGAGCATGCTGGAAAAACCTGCACTGACCGTGGTTAGTACGCAACCCTGAATGGGCCTTGTCAGTGGTACTTATTAGGCAGGCAGGCAGGTGGGAGTGGCCACAGGTAGGAAATGGAGCAGGGAAACAAATCGAAGACAGTGGAAAAACCATCAGGAGGAGGAGCCTGGTGAAATCTGCAGGGTTCCAATGATAACGAGAAAGACAGTCTTCAGAGGGTGCTAGGGTTTTCTGACAGGCAGTATGCAGGCTACTAGAAATACACCTGAAACACCAGCATGGAGTCCCTCCACATAATTCCGGATCTGCATCAAGTCACCTGAAGACCCTGTAAACCCTGGACAAAAGTAGCAGCGAACTGTGCAAGTAGTCCACTACGGGCAGGATCAGTGGGGTCTCTACGGGCCACCAGGAGAAAATATCTTTTACCTGTGATAATGTCTTCAATGGCACCATCTTTGCCTTCATATACATGTCTGTTATCTTTCACTTGTCGCCTTCTTAATTCTGCAATTAATTCTTGCTGCTGCCTCTTTGATTTGTGGGAAGGAGACTAAGGAGAAAGAAGGATGGCAGAGATTAGTGGGACCAGCACCCATGGGAGGCTTGAGAAAACCCCAAGTTCTATCACGAACATGCAGCCTCAGCCAAAAAACACAAGCAGCACCATCCCAACATCCTGCTCAGAGACACACTCAGAAAGCTTCTGGGAAAAAAACAAACTTTCTCTGAAAAGTTTGGTGGCGGCTGGGAAGGCTGATGGCGGCGGGAAGGCTGGATCGTACGGCCACGAGAGGCAGCTGGTGACAACCATCCTTCTGAAACTTCGGGGCAGAGGATTGGGATGAAGAGTTCTCTGACCTGCAGGTCTTTGTGGTCTTCACCTACGCTGCTTCCCTCCAGGGAATCCTCCCCTCCCGTTCCTCAGAGTGAAGCCGGCCAGCGATCGAGGCCAGCACCAATGGCGACCCCATGAAGCCTTCCTGGACCCCACGCAGTTCACTGTCAGGCTACCTGGCGCAGCCTCACTGTATAGTCACCTGAGATTTAAGTTCCTGATCTCTATGAACCTGGAAAGGCTACGCAGACACGCTCTTCGCCTCTTTCTACTGTTTGCGGAACAGAGGAATGAACAACAAACCCATCTGCCACGTTTCCAAGCCCTAGAAGGAAGCCGTCGGGCTCGTGTGCAAATCTGGCTTTTCGCCCCTTTTCCCTGCTGGCACTGAGGAGACACGAGGCCATCTCAGCACCCGGCCACTTCTCACCTTTGGATCCTGCTGCTCCATCAGAGCTTCCTGCTCCAGCAGTTTTTCCATGAGTGCTTGTTCCTGCTTTTTCCTCAGCTCATTTTCCTCTTCTGCTTGCTGGGCAAAGTCAAAGGAACCAAAAGATTATGTCAGTGGAAATGACAGCCATCAAGGTTTTCTAAAGTCATTCCTAAGAGAGTCTTGGCAAGCCAGGAGTCAGAACGCACAGGAAGCTGACAAGACCTACACTTAGGCCCCTCCAGGACTCTGATCCGGGCTTTCCCTGTTGGTCTCTATCACATCTCCTCAAAATCCAGCAATCTCGAGGTACCTTGTCCAGAAATCCTTTCCTGAGGACCGCCTCCCCACTCACACTGCTTCTCAGCCTCAGTCCCACAGACATGGACGGGAACTCTCCTTCTGGCAGCTCTGCTCTGTGATTCCCACGTGAGCTTGTTTTGCTTCCAGAACCTGTCCACGTACCTCTAGCTTCTCTGAAACCAGGAGTTCAGATTCCTCTCCTTTTGCCCATTGTTAGGGGAAAACCTCCATTCCCTTGCCTCCTGTTTCCTCCAGGGGTCTCACCCCAGAGCTCACTCCTTCCCAAGGGCTGCAGAGCGACTGAGTTTGGGACAAGAAATCAAAACAGGCTCACCCCGGCTCAGCCCTCTTGGGCATTCTCTGTTTTGAAGCCAGCCTCCCTAAAGAGACTCCTAATGGTCTCACTGTGAAGTGATCAGTCAGTTATCTAGTTCAGGGCTGAGATATAAGCTCACAGACACACCCCACACCCCCCAGCCCAGCTATTATGGGGAATCAAGTTTACATTTTGGACCCCTGTACTTCTGTCTTAAGTTACATTCTGGTCCGAACTTGGGAAGGGAAAGGAGGGATGACAACCTACAACCCCAACATCTTCCCAAAAAGTCCCCAGGTCAGTGCCAGCCTGGGAGTCATTCACTGTGTAGTATCTATGGCCAGTAAAACATCCCACACCACCACTGCCTGGCGAGCACCCCATGGAGCCTGCTAACAGGACACAGGGTGAAACAATAATGCGGAAGGGGCTCATTGACGGGCTCTGACCTGTGTCACCCCACACAGATCACCAAGGAACTTCGCTTTTTCCTCTGCTCTACACATACCCCTGCTCAAGTATCAGGCTTTGGGACCTACCAGACCTGCTTCCCAGCTCATATTCTACAGTTTAAAAATAGCCTATGTTTTTCCCTATAGACCTTAGACTTACAATTTTTTATGTGAAGAAATGTGGTTGCAGCACATAACAAGAATCACTTTGAGTCATCTCTTCTGTACACTAGGATCACCAGCCAGTGAACCCTGAGCACCACGGTCAGCAGCAGCTGGTGACCAGAGACCTCCTCATGTCTGACACATGGACTCGGTGCTGCGTCTGGGTTCATCCTCACCCCGCCTCTGCAAACAGCTTGTGATGTCAGCGGTATGGGAAGCCATGCTGACAGCTAAATAACGTAACCTGACAGTTGTGGAGCTGGAGAAGTGACCCACTATATCCAAGCGGATGTTTCTCAAAAATGTAGATGACCTGGGGTGCCTGGGTGGCTCAGTCGTTAAGCGTCTGCCTTTGGCTCAGGTCATGATCCCAGGGTCCTGGGATCGAGCCCCGCATTGGGCTCCCTACTCCGCAGGAAGCCTGCTTCTCTCTCTCCCTCTTCCCCCCCAATCCTGTTCATGCCCTCTCAAAATAAATAAAATCTTTAAAAAAGAAAAAACCACATCCCCCTCCTCCCCCTATAATCACACTCCTCCTTCCTCCACCAGTGTTACCGAGGTTATGTGTAAACAACCCTGGAGAGTACAGACTGCGGTGTCTCCTAAGTGCACTAACATCCCCGAACGCCCCCACATTCCCCATCATTCTTTCTCAAGGAACAAATTCTTCCAACACATGCCTCTCTGGGTCACATTCTTTTTCAAGACCATAGCTCTGGATTGTGTCAAATGACCTATTTAAAGGAAGGGCCATTACTGGTCCAGATGAGGAAACAGACAGCAACCATCCTTCCTAGTGCCACCTTTCAGTCCACGCTAGAGAAGTGTTGGTCTAGACGACCTCAAGGCCTGGGCAGAACACACACGAGCAGGCTGTCCCTGACCTCAGCTACAGCACCCTTGCCATAGGCCAGAGTCCCCTCCTTTCACCTGTCCAACAACTGCATGGGAAGCCTGGGGTTTCCAAGTCCTTCACCCCACCCACAAGAGTGAACATTCAATGAGGAAGTTACAGTCCTGGAGTGTCTTCACTTGCCCCAAAGGGCAGCCAGGAGTTTTTGCCTTTGGGCTGAACTGCAGGCCTGGCTGGCTGGAGACAGGGAGCATCATGGGCTGAGGGCCCCAGGAACACGCAGCCCCCACAGGACTGGAGACTGCTCAGACTCACGCTGACCTCCCAGATCGGCTGCCCAAAGGAACAGGGGAGGCCTCTGCACAGCAGTGGAGACTCAGACACAGCTCCGGGAGGGCACCCACTTGACAAACAACGCCAAGGAAGGCTTTAAAGGACCCCATGCTCCTATTTACCTTATAGGCTTTCACAAACCGGACAAAGACGGGAAAGAAGACAGAGGGTGGTGTCGTCTTGGGGTTTTCTCCAAAATACTTTACCACATCATCAAAAGCGTCCTGTAAAGAAGCAAACTCCTCTTAAGTTTCATAAGGTCCAGCACGTGAACTTGACCCCCTGGGGGAAGAGCAGCAGAGCAGGAGGGAGGATCCAGCCACCGCCACAGCTCTTCTGCGGCCCCCTCACACTCCCACGACCCTCTCGGGCCTCTGGTGTCCTCCGAACGACGCCTAGGCTGAGAGAGCAGAAGGCAATAGTGCCGCACAGGGCTCATCTCGGGGACCACCTGCACTTTTACACACCGCCTCTCTCTCTCTCTGACACACACACACACACACACACACACACACACACACACACACGAGGAATTACCCCTTTCAAGAGCTTCCTAAGGCCATGGCAGACAAGGGTTAGAAGGGATCTCAGAAGTCACTCAGACTCCAATCCCAGCTGGCTGCTTCAATGCTCCTTACAGTGTCCCCATCTCAGGGACACTCACGTCTCTGCTTAAACTCTTTCCTGGCACAAGACAGCCTCGTTCGGGAGCTGTCCCACCCCGTCTGCGTTCTGAGTCCCCACCACACTCTGCCTTCCCTTCTGTGATGGCATACAGTCCACTTTGGCTGTTTTTTAAGTGTGTAAACTTAACCTCCAGTGTACTATAAGATTTAGAGGTCAAGGCCTACAGAAACCCAACACACTGGGAAGGAGCAGTGCTTTGCTAAGCACAGGAATGACTACATGTTGGCCAAAATGAATATAGGACTCACAGAGAAGGAGCCTAGGACTAAAAGGGGAGGGGAAGGGGAGAGCCTCTAGAGAAGAGAGTGAAGACTCCAAATCAGAAAAGGACAATGAACAGAACAGGGACAATATTCAGAAAGATCTCACCCACAGGAGTCATTAGCTACAGAAGAAATCTACCCTCAGCAGACAGAGGGCAATTCTCCTCCAAAGCCAGGCCAGCACCCAGGTGGGTTTAAGGGATCCAATCACGTCCTTGCGAGTGTCCAGGGCACAGATACTTACCTGTGCAATCTTGGCATCATCCTGCAGCTTCTTCAGCTTCCCCTCATTGTTGAGGATGAACTCCTTCAGCAGTGTGTTGTGGTCATGCATGGTGTACTCCCTCTTGGTTAAGTCCATGCCCCTCTGGAGCTCCTTGACGTCCAGTAAAACATTCTCGAGGGAGACTGAAGTAGAGACAGCAATGTCCCCATGAATGTCAAAACCCCAGTGAGTCTGGCTGGTAAGCCCAGCTCTCAGTGGATTCCTAGGGTCACTCAAGGATCTTAGATCTTTCAGAGCGAAGACCTTACAATGTGAATAATTTACTACTGCTCACCGCCCTGCACTGCATTAACTTCTGTGTAGGCACTAATTCATTTGCACTATCAGCCCAGTTTGCCAACACCACCACAACAAAAAGCAGCATAAAGAGGTTACATGGCCTGCCCGATGTTGCACAGCTAGGAAGTGGCCAAAATGGAGTTCGGAGAACAACCATGCACCCCACATTCTGGGATTATACCAAACTATTCCGTTTTTCTTACAGGAAGATAACCTATCCGTGGGTCTGTAGGCTCAGAGACTCCTCAACTGTGCAGGGCCCAGGATCTGATCCTCTAACACTCTGACCTCATTTACATTTCTGTGTCTCTCCAGCAGGGGACAGCATTGAGATGTCGAACTTTAGTACCACTGACCACTAGAAACCAAGCAAGCTTGGACAGCTTCTTGTGAAAGAAGCCTTCCCTGCTTCAGAAGGATTTCTCAGCATGAACCTTTCCATCTGCAGTATGGCCACCCTCCCAGAGCAGCCTTCCTGCTACCTTCCACACCCACCTTCCCCTCTGGCTCCCTGCTGCCCGACTCAGCTCTGCACGTGGATGAATTACACAACAAGGCGGTTAGGTTTTTCCCTTGCTAGACTCACACAGTCTTACTCAACTCTGACTCCTCAATGCCTAGGACAGTGCCCAGTACACCGCAGGGACTCAGAAAGGCTCACTGGATTAGCAAAGGGAGTGACTGGATAAAGGAGTGAAGGTATAAAGAATCCATGTCAGCTCACCTGGACATCAGAGAGAGAACACAGAGAACAATGCAGCCAGAGAACCTCCATCTCTCCACCTGCCCTGACTGATTTTTTCCAACGCTTTTGGGGAATCTCAGTTGGGCCAAACAAAATGGTCAAAACAAACATTTTTGTTAAACTTTTTTTTAAATTAGAATTGTGATGCTAAAGAACCCCGAAATTTAGGCAAAGAGAAACCTGGAAGGAGGAAAATCACTGCCTCCTGAGCCCTGAGCCCTCAGTGGATCTGTCACAGCCTGCTCTGCACAGCTCTTCACAGTCAAAATATCAGCCCCCCTGCTTCTCAGCCTCCACTAGGGCTCCCTCAGTACCTGTCCCCAGTTAGCACTGCGTCATCTCATTCATTCGTTCACTCATCTACCTATGCACCCCAACAATTTACTAGGGGCTACGGGAATAAAGATAAATAAAACTTGATTATACTCATAAATCCACAGGTTGGAATGGACATGCAAACTGTGTTAATAAAATTTGAGAAATCTTGTATGAAAGAGTAGTGTGGAGTGCTCTATAGTCAGAACACAAAAGGAGAGGCCGTTTACTTTGAGGAAGTCAGAGAAAGCCTTCCCCGCAAAGATTCAATTCACTAAGTCTGAAGTAGGCCCCGGGAATATGAATTTAAACACCTTGGAGGCTCGGGGCTCAAGATCCTAACGTGAGAATCACAGTATGTAATCAACTCTGGGGTCAATGTGCATCTGGTTCCTTTTTCTAGCTGAAAAAGTCTTTGGATCACTTCTTGGCCTTTTGGCTGAGATCAAGTGAACAGTCTTTGGAGAGGACATGGTACATTAGACAATAAAGTATGTGAGAAGACGTGGGTTCTAGTCCTGTTTCTATCACGTTCTACCCATGTGACCTTGGTGAAGCTATGTAACCTCTAAAAATGTCCGTTTTCTCATCAGTAACATGGGGATACCATTACATACCTATTATAGCCCAGCCATCTCGGAACCATTTGATGATTTAAATGAGAAAATGCATAACTGCTATGGCAAAATAACAGCCAAAAGTACTGATAATTTACCTTGTGCTCAGGCTAAAGGCACAATGCTTGGAACTACCACACCTGAGCAAGTGGGATGGCACAAAATCAAACTGAAGTATTTCTTGGGGGGTGATTTTCAGATTTTCACTCTCGTGTTTCAACAACAGCAATAGACTAAGAAGGACATCAAATGGAAGAGGGAAGCTGCCCAAGGTCCAGAGCCCCGACTCTGTACAGAGGACACAGAGAGGTCTCCCTTGTGTCCCTAGTTGCTACGGCTCCCAGGCGTGGGCAACACCATGGCCTACACACTCCAGCCAAGAGCATCCAACTTTTCACCTTGCCTTTCCAAAGGGGTTCCGAAGACCAGTTAAGCAGGGGATGGCTCCCCCGGGACCCATGATTAAAGGCACCTGATACCCAAGGGTAACAGGAAGAGCTGAAGTCAAGTACCTGCAGCAGCTTTCTCCACATAGTGAAGCTCATTATAAAACAGGGACACTTGGTGATATTTCTCTTTTACCACATTTGAAATGTAGTGCAACAGTGTTTGCTTTCGGTCTGTTGACTTTGTATCTAAGAGCTGAAAACAAAAGGAATATATGGGTTAAAGAAGATGGGAAGCTTGCCCCCCAGATGATGCCCTCCCACTCAGAGTAACTGAGTACAGCACCCCAAAAGTAGACAAAAAATACCCCCATGGGAGGATCAAGCCTGGACATGTTCTTCACTAAACCAGCCCACTAACTTGTAGAAGAGACCACAGGACTTCTCCAACCGGGGGTACGTTCGGTGTTGGGGACGATTCCAACACACATCTCTACCCACACAAAACCGCCCCACCGCACATCTGCCACACCACCTCCCCTGGCTAAAAAGTAGGAAGCGTCCAGTTTGAGTGCTTTCCGAAGTGAAGGAGCAGAGGAGTGAGCGTGGAACCAGCAGGCGTGCAGTACTGCCCATAAGACAGGACTCCCACACCGCAGGCTACACGTTCCCAGTTCAGCCCTCTCTTGTTCCCCAGCCTCCGTGACACGAAGCAGCTGGGCTTACCACACATGACCCTCCCGGGCCAGAGCTGGGACTCAGTGGACACTCCCTACCAAACAGCCATGTCTCCCCAGGGCTCGGGACTCAACCCACTGCCCAACCTTCTCATGTGGAAGCCACGTTAGCCCCACACAGCCTTGGGGGAAGAGGATTCCACGGAGGATTGTGTCTAGTCCTGCCCATCTAAGTCAGATGACTCTGAAAAGCAGCACACACTTTTCCATCCAGGGAAGGGACGGGGGAGAGGGATAGATATATAGATAAATTATATACGTATGCATATTTAGAAAATACAGAAAAGTAAAAAGAAGCACTTTGGGAAAAAAAATCCCTCATTCTGTCCAATCTCTCTGTTAATATCTTAACCCATTTCCATTCAGGTTTTTCCTGCATATTTTACTTGAGTGAAATCAATTAGTCCATGCAATTTATACTCTTTTCTAAACACAAAATTATCTATTTCTTTGAAAATTCTTCACATTCTAAGAGTTGAAGAATAGTTCACCATATTAACTATTATAGTTAATAATTTTCCAAAATGTTGGATCTTTACATTGTTTCTAATTATTTGCAATTATAAAATAAATAAAGCATTCATAATTCAGATTCCTGAGGAAAGAGTCCCAGAAATGGAAACACTGGGTCAAAAGGCATGAGGATTTTTAAGGTTCTAAGTGCTCACTGCCAAATGATGTTCCAGAGAATTTATACCAGTTGATTCTCCAACTAGCAGACAATACTTGGTTGATTTAGGTTTCACATTCACTGAATTCACTAAAATTATTCCTATAATTTTAGAATATCATTGTTTGAAAAACATACATTATTTATGTTTTTGATATTTGAAAATAAAAAAAAAAACTTTGCTTATTTCTGGGGAAAAAAAAAAATTCCACTCCCATTTCCAAGAGCTGACTCTCCTCCACTCTGGGACTTAAATCTCTGCCAGCTCTTTTGTCCCTTGAATAGCCTTGTATTTCTTTTAGTTCACTCACCAGATCTAAACTCTGAAGTTTAAATCCATAAACTGCTCCTCGTTTACTGCTATTCATATAGTTTCCAAGGGCCAAGATGATCTGCAAAAAGAGAGAGAGGGGAGAGAGAGAGAAACAAGCCTATTAGTAGAGCATCCCAGGCATTCCCAGGCCCAGGAATTCGGCTGACAAGTCAACTCTTCCCTGTATGTATATGAGGAAAACTTCACTTGCCTCCAGAATTTTCTTGAGTTTTTGGGATGACTTTATAGAGACAGATGCTGCTATAATTGAGTGCAGTTGCTAGATTCCATTCAAAGGAAGGAAGGGGAGGGGAGAGAAAGAGAGACATGTTAAAAATAAACTCTAATTGGAAACTAAAATTTAACACAAAAGAAAATAGACCTGCATTTAGACCTTAAAGCCTTAATGCTGAGGTTCTATTTTTCCTCAACATAACAAATTTAAGTTGTCCTGCTAGGGTCTTAGGCAATCATATCTTTACATGCAAGCTCTTCTCTCAAAGTATTTGAAACGAGAAGAAATGTCAGAACTTGCTTATCACAAAATCTGTAACCAGTGGGACTCAGAGCTTGGAGTCAACAGCATCTTCTAGCAGAACTCAATTCCCTGCCCACCACCTGGAACCATGTTTTTAAATCAATGGAGTTGTCCAGGAATGAAAACAAAACAGCAAAGGAATATAAACCCTCCAGAAGTCCTCAGAACATGTTGTGAACAGACATGCTACTGTAATCAGTAATTAACAAAAGTATATTTAGAAATAGAACTGGGAAAGAACTATTTATAATATTTATGTTTACAATATTTGTAAGTCTCTACCAGATTAACACAAAAAAAACAAGAGATGGTTGGCTACTATTTCCCCATCACCATGATGTACTATAACAGATTTCCAAGGAAAAAGACTCCTATGGTAAATTTATAATGCTTCCAATGAAAGCCAATAAGCCTGTTCACTGAAGATACAGGATCATTTTTAGAAATGAAAGCAACATTTTCAGTCTTGCCAACCCAGTCAGTCGGAGGACTGGTATCTTCAGGAGGGGAACAAGTTTGAGAAAATGATCTTCCGGGTCCTATGTATTGAAGGGGAAACCCAGAGGACATCCGTAGACACAGAAAATGGCATTCTATGGAGGAGAATAGCAATACGGAAAATGGAAATTCACCATTTTCACATTTAGTTGGCATACACAATGTGAAAAGGAATGGACAAAATAAAAATGCAATCTAGAAAGTTCTGGGAAGGAGTCTTTAGAGCCCATGATGTTAAGTACAATTTTGGAAGAGACTTAAAAGAAAAAATGATACTGTATCCCTGCCAGAGCTGGTCCACTTACAGGAGTCAGCATCTGAATGCTCTCCGCAAAGTTCCCAATGAAGGCCATGATGGTCATCTTCTGCATGAGTCTCTCAATTTTACTGAACTGCATCATGAACCGGTCTTCATCTGACAAGTTCTCCAGGGGCTTCCTTTCCCGCTCATAGAGCCGAAACACTTTCACCTCGTTCTCAGTTGGCAAGAACCTCATCAAACATTCTACAAAGTCTACAGGCAATGTCTTCAAGTCAAATCTGAAGACAGATGTGGACATGTAAGTGTTAGAGAGACAACCTCCTACCTTTTCAACCGCACCCCCATTTGGTCCTGCTCATCAACCACCATCGCAATAAACTGATGATGTCTACAGCCAAACGGTGGAGATGCCACTTGGTGCTGGCTCATGACTGCCCAACAAGTAGCTTCAGTGGTCCTTTCTGAGAACCTAGACCTCATCACAACATCCATGCTCAGTTTTTAGCCCATTACTATTGATCTAAGTCTCCAGAAATCAACACTTAAATGACAGGAAGAGCGAGAAGGCAGGCTGAAGCATCTGATGTTTAAGCGGTTCAAGGACATAGTTTTTAAGGCATATTAAGTACTGCTAATTAGGGAGACTGATATTATATACACAATTACAGAATATCTGGTAAACTCTAATATTTTTCAATTAAACCAACAGTCTGGGCTATTTTCTCTACGTTAGGAAAAAAAATGTATCCAAATGCCTGTACTAAATGGATGTTTTGGTTTAAATGGATACATCCCTTGAAGGTATATCAGGTCTCTTTGGATATATGCTCAATTTGAACAAACAGAATATTTGCTACAATCTCTATTTTCTTCCCTGGACAATCTTTGTCCAGCAGAATGACAGAATTATATCTAATCATCATGATAAATACGGCATCTATAGATTAAAAACTAGAATGCCTATCATGTTTCAACTTCAGAAATCAGAACAGAATATAGGATACACTAGACTATTGGATTTTGATCCTGAGTACATGAAATTGGAACAAATGATTTCTGAGGGTCATATACTCCCCTAAAGATCTCTTACCGAAATTTATGAAATACCAATTTACAATGCATTCATTCCTAACACATCTAAAACATTTGTTCCTAATCATATTTGAAATCCATCATGACCACAAGAAGGGCAGAAAGATTCCTCTCATAGAAAAGTAAATAAAACCAATGCCTTCTCTGCAATCCAGGGATAAGAAAAGAACTGAACTTTAAAATTTCCTGAAAGCTGCTAAGAGAAACAGGAATCACATTCCTATTGTTATGAACTAAAATATGCATCTGTATCACATTTGCATCTGGCACTGAATTGTATCATTCCACAAATGCCATCAAATTTGTATTCAACAAATCGAGAGAAAATTCAGATACTCCAGAGCAAATGAACAGTCTCTCCCTTTTTTTTAGCATCTGTAATTCTCCACTCCTTGGAGGTATGCATTGCTTATAGACATACAGGAAAGCAGACCAAGTTAATAAATGATGTCATGATCCAGTTGTTACTCTTCTAAAATAATTTTCGCTCGAATACAGTGCTCACAAGGGTAATTTCTGGCCTGCCTCTTTAGTGCTAGCATTCCATTCAACTCTGAAGTCACACATATGTAAAAGGGAACCTTTGGTATGTGGATATCAAGGACTGCTCCATCTTTTATCTTCCATCTTGCCCTACTATTGAAATATTTATGTTCTCTACCAATCATAACTTTCTTATTTTTGTTTTTATCCTAAATTCACTAGAATCGATTTTTCCAGAATGCCCTGAACTTACACATGTATAGCTTTACATATCTCATCGGCGGTCTTTCCAGCTTTCCTTAAAGTTATGGCAAGATTTTTGGCCCTATTTGCTTCTAGTAATGTCACTTTGTTGGATCCCTTCTGTGTTATCTTCTGTTTGCTTGAAGAAAGATCAATGGCAGGACCTTGGGCTTTTGTCTTAAATATTTCCTCAAATTCATCCACATTTAAATCCTGGAGTAGAGAGGGATGAAATAGGCAAATTGGATTACACCTAAAAATTAAGTCAGAAACCATTCTGACAGTTTCTTAAGCATCAAAGAACTTACTTTTTCTACTCAATACTTGCCTTTGACCATGGCTTACTCTGTTTTCCTGTTCGTGCTATGGCATGACTTAGGCCCCACATACAGCTATGAACGTCTAAACTAGAGAACCGATTCCATCTGGCCAACTCAACAGCTTTTCCCTAATTACCTTGCAGGGCCGGCCACCACAGACTAAAACTATCAAACCAGTGAGTGTGATTACTCAGTTCTTATTCACTTAGAGTTCAATAAAGGGTTTTTTAATGCCCTTTTATAAATGAAGGGCAGGGCTTATATCAGATACATATTTTGTGGCATCCACTGAAGATAATTACAACCACTCCATAGCAACATAACTATTTTTTTTAAAGATTTTATTTATTTATTTGACAGAGAGAGAGCACAAGTAGGCAGAGTGGCAGGTAGAGGGAGAGGGAGAAGCAGGCTCCCTGCTGAGCAGAGAGCCGGATACGGGGCTCGATCCCAGGACCCTGGGATCATGACCTGAGCCAAAGGCAGATGCTTAACAGACTGAGCCACCCAGGTGCCCCGTAACATAACTTTTTAAACACAGTTTTGAAACCACCTTACAAAACAGTGTCCAACTTTATTCTCTAATATTAAAAACCCTTTTCTTCTTTACATCAAGGCATTTAAAACGCTAGCATTGTGTCACTGAACCTTCCAGGTTAGCAGAGCACCCATTTTAGCTTTGCTGCCCAGAGAGCCCTCCCTGTTTCTAACCAATGAGAAAGATACCTCCAGAATTCGCTCGTCATC